>NW_005187657.1:164784-183218 GCF_000239375.1 Pundamilia nyererei | reverse complement strand
CACACACACACACACACACACACACACACACACACACACACAAGTATAAATAAAGACCAGGGCAAAGCTCAGCGCGAGTCTCAGTCTGGAGGCTGCCCTTGCTAGCAAGAAGTTCTGTGTGTTTCTCTTCTCTGAGTCTTTACTGAAGAAGTGTTTTAGAATATTTTCCCTAACAAACAGCAAAGACCTGTCACAATGGGTTTGATATCTATGGCAACAATGTTTGCATGAACAGAATAAATAGTGACAGTTTTTTAACCTGGAAATTTAGTGTTTTATGATGTATATTTCACCATAATGTATAAACAGGTGTTGTACTAGTGCTTAGTTGCACAGACATTCTGGCACCAAGTTAATTCCAGGGGGTTCTGTTTGACTGTTTGTCAGCGTCATGCACAGCATGGTCGTACACATAAAAACATCAGTTACAGAATCCCAGAGCTGATGAGGACAGGGGTGTGTGGCCTGATGAGTCCAACTTATCAGTCAGTTCATCGAATGAATCGTTCAGGATTTGCAGTCTTGTAGTGTATTTGTTCCAACCCTTTTAAGCTGTTTGCATTTTTGTAAATGATGGTAATTTAATGAAAAAGAGCTAGTTAAACTTAAAATAGTGACCAGCTGACATACTTCTAATTTATAGTTTGAATATTTTGATGTAGCATAGAGACTTCAGCTGCTTCTTCTTATCATTGGCTTTTGTCTGCAAAATGACTCCACCTACAGTGTAACGTGCACACACACATATGCACACAACATGATATGACAGATTTTGCCTTCCAGGGAAATGATGTCCAGCTTTGCACAACAGATATGAACTGCAGTTCCACTCTCATTCCTGTCCACTCTGTACTGAGTATACTGAAGTTGTCAGAGAGCTGCAAATATGCCACAGCATGTGTCCCACAGAGGAGGGTTAGGGTCTGTGTGTCTGCTGGTGTCCACTTGGTAAGTGTGGAGTGTTCTCAACAATCCCCTTCCGTGCATTGTCTCCTGGACATCTTTGCATTTGTGCTTTACTGTAGTTTATCCCAGGGAAACATGATTTCTCAGGCAGTCAATCATTGCCCGTCTCGGTGTTGACTGATAATGTCCCGAGTCCATTTGATCATAGTCTCAGGAGATCGATAGAGAAAGATCAGTTTGGAGTAAAGTTCCTCTTCCAACTCCAGTTCCCCTGTCTCACGCACCTGAAACACACAGACGTTTAGTCGACATGGATTTTTTTGTAGTTTCAATGTGTATGTGTGCGTTTAGCAATTTGGAAATACTAACTTTAATTATTCTCTGTTATTGGTGAGTCTACATTAAATGCATGTGTGTTATTATACATGCAGCGCACACTTACCAAGAAGATATCAGTGCAGAGCTTGAGAATGCGGTCCACACAGGGCAGCTCCTCAAACATGATGGAGTGGGAGATCTCACTGAAGAAGCCACGGACAAACTTCCCAATGACTAAGACCACAGACACATACAGCCCCATGATACTGAAAAGAAGGGGGAAAATTACATTACATTATATTTTATTTATATCTATCTTATATCTATCTATATTCATTCATTCAGTGGTCCCCGTGGTAATCGGAGCAATAGGTGCAGTGACCTCCAAGCTAGGCGAGTGGCTCCAGCAGATCCCGGGAACAACATCGGAGATCTCTGTCCAGAAGAGCGCAGTCCTGGGAACAGCTAAGATACTGCAGGACCCTCAAGCTCCCAGGCCTCTGGTAGAGGACCCGAGCTTGAAGGATAGACTGCCCGCAGGGGCGCGAGGGGAATTTTTTTAATGTATTTATTTTTATTACATGTTTACACTGAAGTCAGCTAGTAAAAGAAACCAAACTTTAACTTATAACAGCATTTTAGTTTCCTGAATGCAATTATAACTTCTTAACAGCTCTATAGAGATCATGCACCTTTTTTGTAAAGCAGCACTGCGAGTAAACAGAAAGAGACTCACAGTTATATCGAGATTATTTGGTCTTAATGACAACTCGGATACACCTTAAAACATTCATTCACACAGTGCTGTTTTCGTCACATCTTTAAGGACTTTGTCTGCCCCGCATACAGTTATGAAACACTAATTAACCTCACGTGCATGTCTTTGGATTGTGAAAGCTAGAGAACCCCAAGGAACCCCCACAAGCATTAGGAGAACATACAAAGGCTGCACAGCGATGAGCCTGTTCGCTGTGAGGCAACACACAGTAGCACCTCGTTAGAGCACTACACTCTCACACTGCAGGCTTACATAAAGCATTTAAAGCCTGTTCCTGCTGGAGGTTTCTTCCTGTTAAAAGGGAGTTTTTGCTTCCCACTGTTGCCAAGGTGCTTGCTCATTGGGGGTTCATATGATTGTTGGGTTTGCTCTGTTTCCTTTGTATTATTGTAAGGTTTACCTTACAATATAAACAGGCAATCATTGTTGTGATTTAGTGCTATAAAAAATTGAACTGAACTGTTTCAGTTGCATGAATGTTTTTGCTGACTGATGCCCAGAACTCCTACATTCGTAGTTGTGTTTCTTACCCGTATCCTGCCAGAAAGCCCAGGCTGGGAGGACTGACTTTGTCACTGAATATGACCATGGGTAGTACACCACACTGTGAGGAGTCACAGTTCGCAATAGCAATGTCCCACCACTCCTGGTTCCCACTGCTATTTAGTGACAGGGTTATATCCATGTATCCAGCTTCATTACCTATAAGACAACAATCTGTTTCTCAATATCACATATGTTAAGGAGTAAAATATCTGGATGCTGACATCGAGCCTGTGACTGTTTTATTTCGCCTAGTGTTTGAGGTATACTCCAAATACTCCAAATACTGTATCGACTGTATCGACTTTTTTAAGCTGTAAGAACACTCCCACAGCATATTCTTTGTTTTTGGCAGGAGTGTATCTACAAACATATTGAGATCATGTGTTGTGGTTATGTTGGTTCTAAAGCCACAGTGTTGCATACAAAACATTGTTTTTTGTGACGCAAACTATTTGTTCCAGTATCTTAGAGGAGTGCAGATGTTCATCTCCAGCGTTGTATATCAGCACAACCTTTCCAGGGAATAAACCGTTTGCAGTGCAGGTAAATGTTTTCACCTTATGTCCAGTGATGTCTTTGACTAAATCCACATCAAAGCCATCATAACCCATTGATCTCTTAAACTTAAATGATGTCACTATAGCAGTAATTTCATCTTCATCTGTTGCCTTTATAAATATGGAGTTTGCTACACTTATACTTGTAGTTACAAAGATGTCAAGTTTCTGCAGGTTTGTTGGCCATGACAGGACGAACATTAAGAACAAAACCATTCAAATCCTTCACAATAAGCTGTCACTGATCATTGTGTTTGCTATTGGGGAGTTACTTGGATATTTCATCCTTTTAATTTATTTTATTGACAATAATATTAATACTTCCAGTGCGTTTTTCTTATTATTGTAACGTAAAAATCTAATGTTGTAACCTGTTTTGCAGTTTTTTTATTATTCATGTCAGTTATTCTCATGTATCTTATAGATTTTTTCAGCTCCGGTCGTTCCTTTCTTTAACTGTTTCATATACACTAGGTATTTTTTCTTACATGCACTCAGTATCCCATTTGAGTGCATCTACTTCCGGTGCTGCTCCGAGCTGGCAGCCAGTATCAGCAGCTCCCACCACCAAATTTCCCCTTGTGGGACAATTAAAGGATTCTTCTCTGTTCTACCTGTTCGAACTATGCTGTATCATACGTATATCTTAGTACTATATAGTAATAATTTGTGGAAATTTTCCTAAATAAATAATTGTTCACTAACGTAATCATTATAATATAAAATCTGTAAACCTTCGTGCAGCTGACCGACTGGCTTGGCCTCAGCTCCATTGGGGGCACGGATGTACTTAGGAAACATACTGGGAACAAGCCTGGAAGAAATACAAGACAGCGCCTGTTAAAAGAAGCACTATTCATGTTTTTCATTAATGTAAACACTTTTATTAACATAAACATCCCTCCAGAGAGAAAACCTACACTGGCTCAGTGCGGTTGCCAACCAGCAATGAAGCCAAGTCTGCTCTGACTGGGTTCCCAGGTTCCAGGTCGATGGAATGCTTATCAAAGGCATGTTCCACTGTTCCACCCTTACCCAGGTCCCTGAGAGGAAGGAAAGCAGAACAGTTACAGCCTCAGTGACACGTCAGCAGAGCTCAAAAAGTCTGAGAGCCTTTATGTTCACAACATGTGTTTCACTCTATCTGAGAATGCTTTCATTGTAACCCATTTTTATTATTTATTTTATGAATTACTTTGTTTATAAAAGCTAGATCTTGTGTGAAAAAGTGAGTGTCTATCAGACAACGATAAACTTGTCAGGATCAGATTCACCCACCCATCGGGTGGATATTACACATCTTGGCCTAAACACCTCACCTAGGAGGCATCCTAGTCAGATGCCTGAACCACCTCACAGGAGGACCAGTAACACTGATGACTGAGCCCTGTCAGCCTCTATGAAAAGCTTGTATCTGTTGCTTGTGTCCGCACTGTTGTTCTTTCAGTTACTACAGGACTGTAGGTGAGAACAGGAATGCAGATCAAATATGAAATCAACAGCTTATCACAGATGTGCAGAGATGATCCCACACTGCAGGCCAATCCACGACTGATAGTGTTTGTGTGCGTTTTTCTATCAACAAAATCTCCACCACCGCCGGCGGAAATGAGCCTCACTCTTTAGAGATGGCTGTAGACCAGGGGTCCCCAATCTCAGTCCACGAGGGCCGGTGTCCCTGCAGGTTGTAGATGTGCCCTTGATCCATCACAGCTGATTTAAATGGATAAATGACCTTCTCAACATGTCTTCAGTTCTCCAGAGGCTGGTAATGAACTAATCATGGGATTCAGGTGTGTTGACCCAGGGTGAGATCTACAACCTGCAGGGCACCGGCCCTCATGGACTGGGATTGGGGACCCCTGCTGTAGACAATAACTGTTGTACCTCTCTAACAAGCATGTACTCGAATGTTGCTTAGATGAAGAATATTGTTTGATATTGTTTTACCTCTGAAAATTCCAGGACAGGCGAAGTGTGAGGTCAACAGGACCGAGTAACTCCTTAATGACTTCCTGCCTGCTCGGGGGACTGATCCTCCAAACAGATCCAGAACTACCCTCAATCATGGCTGTCACAATGTCCTCATAACTGTAGAGAATGATGAACTGCATGGCGACCTACACGCAAAGGAAGAAGAAAGTTTTAATGACAAATCCACCAAAACAAAAGCAACAGGGAGAAAATGATCAAAGTTTCAGAGTACACAGCGAGCCGGGGATGGAGCAGACGGAGTATAAACGGTCTGTCTACCCGGTATTTAGTGCTATTAAATGCTGGATGTGAAATTATTTTCAATTCATGCTCTTAACACAACACAGGTGTGTGATTACACAGTGAAACAGGACAGAGGCACACTGAGTGTCACAGAACAAGCAGAGATAAATCGATGTGAGCACAGAACAGCTACAAATGCAGATACTGTAACACTGCAGTACACTGAGGTAAACCAAACGGAAACCAATACGCACAGCATTGTCTTCAAAGTCTTTGGCGAGTTGGTCATATTCATCCTCTGAAAAGGGCTTGATGTACTGCTGCTGCACACTCATGGTAAACAGGGGCTGGAAACAGAAGAAGAACACGGCTGATCCCAGTTTGGAGTCAGAGTAGAATTTTACTTCTATAGCACCAAATCACAGCAACAGTCAACACGCTCAATATTAAAAAGGGAAGGAGGATGAAAAGGGAAGGACCCTACAGCAGCCACACAGCCCTGTGGGAGCAAGCATTTTGTGACACTGGGAAGGAAAAACCATCAGCCACTGTGACTGGTTAGAGGTTGCCTGTCCTGTAACCATATCCAGAGAGGCGTTTCATTCGGGGTTGGCTACCTTCCAAACTCCACGTTAATCCCTCATCACAATCAGCACAGTCTTAAAATGTGCCAAATAGCAGTTTATGTTCTTAGTGTTCTGCTTTCTGTTGTCTGTTAATACAAGACCAAGCAAACGCATGAAATCATCCCTGTATACTGTCTGCGTATGTGTTTGACAGATAAACAATAAATTAAATTAATCATTTATTAACATTAATTTGGAGCAATTTTATCAACACCCAAGAAACAACATTGAAGATTGTGTTACCTCATATCCACCCAGCTTGACAGTTACTGTGACGTCAATGGGATGGTTGACCACACCCACGACAGATCGGACCAATGAAATGAAGAGAAGGGGAAACCAGATGATGCAGATCAAGAAGAAGATAATAAGTCCACCCATGCCATATTTCACTATCTTCTTTTTCTTCTGCCCTTTAGGCTGTGGGTATTTCTGAGGGCAAAGAGATTGTTTTTACTAAAAAAAAATAGATTTTCTTAACTTACTTCTTAAAAATACAACTCATTGTCCTCCTGATCTCATTAACCACGAGTTAGAAAACAGGACAAAAAAGTGGCTGGTCCCACAATGCCTCTGGAATGACTTCTAAGCCAAACTGCTTATGAGGAGCCATCCAGTAAACTCGGAAACGCCAAGCAGGTTCAGATAAGAATACTCTGAAACACAATAGCACTAAATCATGTTTAATATAAAAAATGACTCATTCGTGAGCATTTTTCCCCGCCTGTCCCATTTGGTTCTTTAGCCGTCAGAATTGTTGTCTGAAGACCAACAAGGAGACCCGATGGATTTACTTTGCCAAATGGATCATCGTGGCATTGCCGTATTGGTCCATTTGATCGACCTTTGTTTTTATTATATTTTATTTTCAGATGTTACAGACGGGACAGACATGAGTGAGGGATAGGAAAGGGAGAAAGAAAGAGGAAGGAAAAGAAAAACAGAAGGGGAGAGGGACAGTGAGAGAGGGAAACAAATCTCCTGGATCACCTGTTGAGAGAAGAAGAAGAGAAAACAAGCAAAAAAAAAAGCAACATACTAAACACAACAGCATCGCATTAATCTAGCCAAGTGTAAACAGCAGCAAATACTGAATATTGAATGTTGTTGTGCAGCACGCAGGACCGACAGCGCACAATGTGCTTTGAAGTAGCAGCCAGGTAAGGTGTAATTTAAGTCTACGAGCAGTGAACACGCGTGTGCACACCTGTGTGCATCAGCGCGCTGGTATTCAAGAGGTTTCCACGTGTAATGGTCGTGAGCATTTTTTTAATGAACTTTGACTTTGTTGCGCTCGTATCTTTCATACCTTTTCTGTCTCACGGCTGCATTTGATGATGAAAATGTTGGCATAAATATCCTCCACACACATCCAGTTTGACAGAGACAATGTGGTATCGGTCCAAACCCAATCCATCACTGCTCGGAGCTCCACCAAGAAGGGCACCAGGCGAAACCTACAAACACGCAGTCAGCTTTGACTCCTGACCCATTTCACATACATTTATCACACTTGATCTCAAACATACATGACGTACATGGCGTGTCTTTCCTTTGCAAGAAGACTAATAATGTTAAGCTGGACTTATGAAGAGCTTATGCTTCTCACTCAAGGGGGACGGGCCTCCTCCTTTTTGAAGTCCACATATGTTGGCTGTAGCATCCCTTGGGTATGTAGGGTTAATTGTTGTAGGCAAGTAATGATTTTCTTCCTGTCGCTGCTTGCGGGGCATCATCTTCTCTTGTCACTGAGAAGTGTGGTGATTTTAATCTGACGGTTGAGCTTGAAACAACAGTGGGTCAAGGGGAAATGCCCCTTCCCTTTGGGTAGTACACTAACACTTTGACCTTTACTCAGGGACGTGATAGTTTACTTTTCCTGAATGGTGCGGTTGGATGGATAAGGCCGCTGCAACCTTCAGGTGCAGCTGTTCTGCTTTTGGCTGTAAGGCATTCATTCTTGTTGCTGTGTCTGTGATGACGTCCACTATGGGCAGCTATAGTGGAGATGTGGCAAAATCTGAGCCATTTGGACAGGAAGCTTTTCTGGTTTGGTCAGGTCTCTATCTCACATGCTTCTCAGTAACTTATCCTAGCTGTCTCTAGCTGTAGTGTCTCCCTGTTATGGTCCCCACTCACACCTGTTCACTTAAATACGTGACATGATGGTGGGTGGAGGTTGGCCAGTGACGGTAATGACACTCAAGTGGCGACTCACATGATTAATAGTGGACTTAAATAACTGGGAGTTTCTGTCAGATGTTTTAGAACTGAAGAAGCTCTTGGTCAAGAAGGGAAACATCTTCACAAATGTAAAATAAGTCCACGAGCTTTCTTTGAAATAACTCTAAACTACCAAGAGTGACTAAGAACCTACAGATATCTGCAATACGCTGCATGGAGAGAGCAAAGACAAACACAGAGAAGCTCACACTTTCTTTGTGTACATACCCTTGGAAGAGAAACAGATTGAGGTGGTTGTATTTCTTGGTAAGGAAGTTGCCAAGGATACGAGTGGGGTACCCACAGCGGATCTGATAAGCTGATAAGCCAAAGTAAATGCACTTGACAAAGTACCAGAGCTGTGCCACAAAGTTTTGGTTGAACATCCTAAGACAAGACGAGAGAAAGAACATAACACTTAGCTCATAAACCAGTTTATACAGTCAGCAAAACAGCTTGCAAAGTGCAAAATAATGCAAATTGTGACTTCAGAGAGTGACTGCACAAATTTGACATTCATTGCCAAAGTACCAGAGGAATATTGTAGTCTGGCGGCTCAGACAAAGTAGGTCTGCTATAACAACAGTTGCTGACAAAAGATGCCTTTGTCAGGAGACGCAAAAGCACCTGTGAGACAGTGACAATGTTTGGTCTTGGGTTGCTGTGAGCTCAGGGACAGGCCACCTCGCAGCTATTGATGAAACTACACAGTTGTATCAGTGCTCCCCCAACAATGACTCAAAAAGCACAAACACAACGTTAACCATGATTTGAATTTGATTTAAAGAAGCATGCAAAAAAGAAACATCTTGCATTTTTGGGGAAATTTTACGGGACTTTTTTTCCATATCATTGTGAGACTTGCATAACAATAATTCGAATTTAACAATCCCCAAAACCAAGAGTCACAGGACAAATAACAACAAATGCTAGTAATTCAAAAGCTTAAAAAACACAATTTAGACAAAAAGGCTATTAAAAAATATCCAACTGAATATTCACTCTTTATGTCAAGGTGTTCAGGTTCTGTTTCGTCATGACCCATTTCACTGAAATCTCTGGTTGCACTTCCAGTACCGACAGCCAGGAGAGATTTCCTGATCTGCATGCACAATATGCTTGAGAATATGCTTACCTCAAGTTGCTCTCTGTTGCAGATATTGGAGTGTGCATTTTACATAGGAAGCATTAAGCATGGAAACAAGCGCTCATGAGAATGAGGCTGTATGTATGAAGTGCTTTGAGTTCTCAGGCAGAGTAGGAAAGCACTCTATAAGCACCGGTCCATTCGATGTGTGTGATTGATCAGAAGTAGAAGAATTATAAAATGACCATCAATGGCCTCAGTCTGGAGCTTCATGCCAGATCTTGGCTGAAGGAACGAGTCTGATTACAGGAGAAGCTTGTTGATGATCTGAAGCCAGTTGGGACTACAGTCATGAACACCATTACTAACACACTATGCCTACTGGACCCAATCTTGCAGCGTGTGTCCCGCCAGCCACAACTTTGAATTATTATTCTAAGTTGTGAACATTGCATCACTGATGCCAAACCTGAAACTTTTACACAGTTCTTTTGCATTTGGGCGACCTCAGCATTAGCAATATGCACCAAACTGTCTAACACAAACACATATACCTGGGGGTCTGTTTGCTCTGCGTGAGAGTCCTGGAGCATTCCCAGTGCTGTCCGTGCTCCGTCCATGGAGAGAATCTGAGTCATTTTGAGGATTTTGTGCAGAGCAGGCCTCCAATGCTACGAAAGACCCAACTAGACTGGGAGCAGAATGAAAGACTGCTGCCTTATTCCACATAATCAACTCTCAGAGGCTTTTTGATGGGTACCTTGTGCCCAGCTGTCCCCCTTCCCTTTTCTCTCACTAGCCTGCTCTGACAGTGTGCATCAGCCAGTTTAAGCATGTTAACTCCTCTGACATGCGCTTGCTTTCTTTCATTCGTCTCTGAAAAATGTGCTTGCAGAAGACAATGATTTCATGTCTTCAATTTTTGGAAGCAGTGACACGCTGTACATGCCTAACGCTACTGGTTTGTTAATTACTTAAAACAGAAATGTTAATGTAGGCAGCAATCCTTAACTGTCATGCTTTGGTGCTGTGAATTGTGCCTGAGTCCAAATGAACCAGGCCCAGTGCTTCACCTGTGCCATGACACACAGCAATCACACACGTAAAGCAAAGGGATACCAGTTTGCACACCTTTAAAGTCTCTCACGCCACAACTCTTAAAGACAAAGAGAACAGCCGGGACAGTCCAACACTTTCACCTGCAGCCTCTGTGACCCGTCTGACCGCTGTCAGAAACAAGTAACCCTGATCAAACACGTGCAGAGCTGCTTTCTTAGATCTTATTTTCTACGTTCTGAATTTCTTGTATAAATCAGCTGGAAAACCATCTGGTGTCACTGTTTCAGAGTCCATATCTCACTTCCTATTTCTTCCAATAATTTTCTTTGAGGCTCTTTTTTTAATACTTTGTCTCTTTTGTAGCACTTTTTAGTTTTAGAAACATGACTTATATTTCCCATTAAAAAGTCTGTTTCCCACTGCAGGGTGGTAAGCTCAGAGCAGAGAGAGTCTGGCTGGCAGACGGGTGGGTGGTTTATCCAGGCTTCCCTGGATGAGCCCATGTAAACTCTGGCCACAGGAGGCGTCCATGTGGCGGCAGCCGCCTGCTTCAAGGTTTAACATGTTGCGTACTCAGAGATGCTCTGCAGTATTCCTTGGTTGTAGCAATCGCCTTTTTGCATTGCTGCTAGCTTCCCATGAGCTTGAAGCAGTAAATGGTTCTTCTATAGAGCTCCTCCACTCAAACTGAACACTCAAAGCACTTTTCACTGCAAACCTTATTCCCACATAAGGCTTGTAGTGCTTCTAGGCCTAAGCACACACACACACCTCACACTTCCATGGATGCGTTGGGACAACTCGGGGTTTTGTACCGAGGACACACTGACATGCCGAGTGCAGCAGTCAGTAATTTGATCCCTGACTGGTAGATGTTTGCTTTGAAGATCAAAACGGGGGATGGTTATGTCTGGGTATATTAATCAAGTCGAGGAGGCCATTTATGTAAACAGAAAGATCCTCTCTGAAAGAAGGAGGGTACAACTGTCACCCTCTTATAAGGCAGCCGTTCCCCAACTCTCTGTGAATATTACAATTTAATATTAACGACCATAAAACCCGACCTCGCGGCCTGTTGTTAGTCAGTTTGGGTCATTGTGCAAATGTACAGTTTATAAGGTTGGAAAACCTCGAAGGCAGTCGAGACTGGAACTGTCACTGAAAACAGTCCAGATGAACAGAATCAACTTCCTAAGATTCAGCAGATCATCTTCACCATGTCTGCATACCTACATGCATGCAGTTGCAGCTTGAGCATGGAAATGGCTGATTATATATTTGTGTTAATAAACAGCTCAACAGGTGCAGCTAATTAAAGCATGCACTTGTTAGAGGCTGGTCAACAATCATCCATTACTCCTCCAAGGAGTTGTTTTTGTTAAAGCAGGACTCAGATCATTATCGATGTCATAATTTATCACAAATAATACAGTAAATGCAAGACATCACCTTTCAGTGACAGCGGGCAGGATAAAGAACATCCAAAGATGAATCCCAAAAACAAGGATCACCTGGAGAGAAAGAACAATAGGACAGCAAAACAAGAAACGTCATTAAAATAATATAAAATAGTTAGAATTGTGAAAAACAACAGCAGAGATGAGCAGTGAGTGGCTCCACAGATGCCATCCTAACAAAGATTACAGAAGCACTAAATGACAACCTACGAGTGATTTTAGGATTTAAAAGATGCAACGTTTTAGGAAGAAAAAAGATTCAAATCAATTTTATGTAAAAGAGTCTTTCAACAAACAAGAGACCAGACAGAAGATATTTGACACAATCACGTTCACAAAAACTGAAAATCATACCCAACTGTAAAAGTGTCTAATCTCCCATTCAAGATCAGCCTCTGGTGCACATCCAGGTAGAGACTGACTGACCTGCTGACCACTCCCTGACTGCTCTGACCACTGTGCACTTTTCATGCCAGACTCTGCACAGAGAGCAAAGACAAACTTCTATTTCAAACCTACCTCGAATTATTGTTTTGGGTCATGAGAGCTGGATCGCTGCATACGACCCAGAGTCCACAACTTCCAAGCGTTTGGAAGCATGGAAACTAAGACTAGGAGCAAACGTGTCATTTTTTTCCAGCATTCCCTAATGGGAATTGGTTTAACGTGGAATTTTACTATAGCAGCCTCTGGGAGAGACCGACCGAGGTGCTGACTGCCGACCCGTTCTCCTGTGGCCCGTGTGAGGGTTTATGTGCTGTGGTTGACTCTCCAGGGTGGGTGTGGTCACTGAAAGGTTCAACCTGGCACATCTGATCGGGGTAAAGCTCGTTCTGTTTTTGCTGTAGCCACGACAGCCTCGCTGCCTCGTTGTAGGGATACAGGTGTAAAGGGCGACCACGATATTGAAGCCATTTCCTGTCATGAATCCTTCTGTGGTGCAGTTGTAAGAGAACAATCAATGAAGAGGAGACGAAGCATTTAACTTGGTTATGCCCTGTGTCCTGCCACAGTTACTGCAGTTACCCTTGACTGGGTCAGTCGGTTCATCTTTTCCTACTGTGGTGATGTACTAGTTTTTCATCACGATTGAGCAGATAAAGGCAGATCCAGGTAAGGTAAAAGATGTAGCTGAATGACCATAATCAACTAATAAAGTTCAAAGTTTAGGATTTGCTCATTTTTAATCACCGGTTCATTCAAGGTTACAGCAAGATTTCTGCTCCAATCGCCTGCATTCAGCAGCTGGCAGTCCTTCAGCACTCTCACGGAGAGCACAGCCACACACCTCCCTGTGGGCCTTTCTGGCTCTCCACCCTCCTCTATGATGCCACTCTGAAGCACTAGTACAGGAGGATACAGGCAGCTTCTACGGAGTAAACTAACAATAGCACCCTACAGAGAGGATGACTCTGAATGGGAGAAAGATCACATTTAAATCAGTTTTATTAAAATAGTTTCTTGTTTTTTGTGGACTGTTCCTCTGAACTTGCATCACCCCGTGAAGCTATGTGAATAATTAATGATAAGAATTTTATTATGTGAACAGAACCTGGAAGATGAGTTTTCCCGTGACAGCCTTGCGCAGGTATAGCGCTCGGTCAATGATCATAGTGCTGAACTGGATGAGCAGCATCACCAGGAAAGCTTCCGGCACCTGGTCTTCTGACAGCGTGGACGCTATATCAGCTGCTGCACTGTGTTTCTGAAGAAACAGGACAAAAGTCATGAGAAGGCCTTCCTCTTTTACGTGGTTTAAAGATTATCTTCCAAACATGACATGTACTTTTATAGTTAAGACATTTACTATTATTCAGCTTCAGTTTCAACAGTGTGTTTGTGTTCTTTGATGAAACTTAAGCATTGTTACCAATAAAGGCTTTGGAGTAATAAAGGCAAAAATGGGACAAATATAAACACTTACCACAAATAAAACACAGTCTGGCTAATTTACTTACATACCTTTGGACACCATGACAACAAACTAAAGGTCAGACTGTTGTTACATGTTGAGATCACCGTTAGGAACAATGAGGCATACAGAGGGCGCTGTTAGTCGGCAGTTAGTCGGCCTATTCAGTTCCAGCTGTGTGGCAGATGTTTGCGGTTTGTCTTTTATGTATCCAGGCAAACATCTCACTGAGGTTAAAAGTCTCATTTCCAAAACACTTGATTTAGGTCAAATGTTATCGTTTTGATCTCTTTGTAGTTTTCGTTTTCATTTCTGTATTTTACCGTTAGTCACAAAATGACGAGCTTGTGTCTCACCCCAAAAGCCCAAAAGCCAAAGACGATGATGATGAAGTCAATGACGTCGGTCAGGAACATGAGTGCATAGACATCGGTGGCAGTCCGGTACTCAGAGTGCAGAATATCCCTGAAGAAACCCTGAGCTGGCCTGTAAACACTCTGAAGCCTGCAGGAAACCAGCTTGCATTAAGTCACTGCACACTTTTAACATTACTTTTTCATTAACACAAGAAGCACAATGATACATTTTCTTAAGAGATCATCAGCAGCAGCTTTCACTTACCCGTAAATGAAGACATGTTTTATCTTGTGTCCCACATCCCGTATTCTCTTACTGGCTGCTTCTCTCTTCCTGCCTTTTTGATTCTTCGTCATCATTTCTTTACTGGAGTCAACAGTCTCAGCTCCACTGGACTCCACTGGAAAAGTCGAAACCAGATGAGAGATTTAACTACAATCGGCACAACAGGAAGGGGGAATTATATTTTAGAAGATGCAACATTTGTCATTTTGTTCACTTGACACATTATCCCAGCAGTAAAAACCAGAGTGAGCCTTAAACCACAGCACATGGAGAGGGAGTGGCCATAGGTGGCCATGAACACCCATGCTGGGCTGTTTCTGTACTGATGTTAATGCCAGAGGAGGTTTGATGACGTTTATGCATTATATGCCACTTTACATGCACTGACACTTTTGGCTGTGTTGTTCCTAAACATTCCCAACTTTACAGTAATACCACTTCCAGCTTAACTGTTAAATACATTATATGATGATATGATGCTTTGATTATAAAAGCTGATCTAATGGGCAGGTGCTTTCAGGTTCACCAGAGGATACTGTAAAGGTTGGAGGAGAATGTTGGGAAGTAAGTGGACGGGGTGTGCAGGTGATTTTCCATCTTATTGCGAGGGAAATCCAGGTCTGTAGGAAGCACAAGATGGGGTCATCTGGTCTGTCCGGGGATCATAAAGGAAAGGTTCAAACAATGCAGCATCATTTTAATCACTGTTGGTGGCAAGAAAAAACATCCATCCATTTTCTCCCACTTATCTACTACAGGGCTACAGAAAGGCTGGGACCTATCCTGGCTGTAATGGGGCCAGAGGCTGGGTACACTGTGGACAGGCCGCTAGGACACAGAGAAACACACTCATGCTCACATTCGCACTTACAGACAATTTTAGAATCACAAACGAGAAGAATATGCATGTCTTTGGTTTGTTGGAGACCCTGGAGAGAAGCTTCAAAGACACTGGGAAAATACAGTGGGGCAAAAAAGTATTTAGTCAGCCACCGATTGTGCAAGTTCCCCCACCTAAAATGATGACAGAGGTCAGTAATTTGCACCAGAGGTACACTTCAACTGTGAGAGACAGAATGTGAAAAAAAAATTCATGAATCCACATGGTAGGATTTGTAAAGAATTTATTCGTAAATCAGGGTGGAAAATAAGTATTTGGTCAATAACAAAAATACAACTCGATACTTTGTAACATAACCTTTGTTGGCAATAACAGAGGTCAAACGTTTACTATAGGTCTTTACCAGGTTTGCACACACAGTAGCTGGTATTTTGGCCCATTCCTCCATGCAGATCTTCTCGAGAGCAGTGATGTTTTGGGGCTGTCGCCGAGCAACACGGACTTTCAACTCCCGCCACAGATTTTCTATGGGGTTGAGGTCTGGAGACTGGCTAGGCCACTCCAGGACTTTCAAATGCTTCTTACGGAGCCACTCCTTTGTTGCCCGGGCGGTGTGTTTTGGATCATTGTCATGTTGGAAGACCCAGCCTCGTTTCATCTTCAAAGTTCTCACTGATGGAAGGAGGTTTTGGCTCAAAATCTCACGATACATGGCCCCATTCATTCTGTCCTTAACACGGATCAGTCGTCCTGTCCCCTTGGCAGAAAAACAGCCCCATAGCATGATGTTTCCACCCCCATGCTTCACAGTAGGTATGGTGTTCTTGGGATGCAACTCAGTATTCTTCTTCCTCCAAACACGACGAGTTGAGTTTATACCAGAAAGTTCTACTTTGGTTTCATCTGACCACATGACATTCTCCCAATCCTCTGCTGTATCATCCATGTGCTCTCTGGCAAACTTCAGACGGGTCTGGACATGCACTGGCTTCAGCAGCGGAACACGTCTGGCACTGCGGGATTTGATTCCCTGCCGTTGGAGTGTGTTACTGATGGTGACCTTTGTTACTTTGGTCCCAGCTCTCTGCAGGTCATTCACCAGGTCCCCCCGTGTGGTTCTGGGATCTTTGCTCACCGTTCTCATGATCATTTTGACCCCACGGGATGAGATCTTGCGTGGAGCCCCAGATCGAGGGAGATTATCAGTGGTCTTGTATGTCTTCCATTTTCTGATGATTGCTCCCACAGTTGATTTTTTCACACCAAGCTGCTTGCCTATTGTAGATTCACTCTTCCCAGTCTGGTGCAGGTCTACAATACTTTTCCTGGTGTCCTTCGAAAGCTCTTTGGTCTTGGCCATGGCGGAGTTTGGAGTCTGACTGTTTGAGGCTGTGGACAGGTGTCTTTTATACAGATGATGAGTTCAAACAGGTGCCATTCATACAGGTAACGAGTGGGGGACAGAAAAGCTTCTTACAGAAGACGTTACAGGTCTGTGAGAGCCAGAGATTTTCATTGTTTGAGGTGACCAAATACTTATTTTCCACCCTGATTTACCAATAAATTCTTTACAAATCCTACCATGTGAATTCATGGATTTCTTTTTCACATTCTGTCTCTCACAGTTGAAGTGTACCTCTGGTGCAAATTACTGACCTCTGTCATCATTTTAGGTGGGGGAACTTGCACAATCGGTGGCTGACTAAATACTTTTTTGCCCCACTGTATGCCAGCTACACACAGAGGAACCCCAACTGGCCAGGGAATTGAAGGAGATTCTTGCTGTGAGGTGAGAGTGCGAACCACTGCACCACAAAGACTGCAGAGTTCAGTAATGTCGGTTTTTCCTCTGGCTCAGATCCACTAGGGCGGCTTTACAGCCTAAGGCAGCGAGGACGTTTTAGATTCAACACTTCAAACTCAACAATGATCGGTGTCTTGGACAGGTGACAGTGAAGGAGAGAAAAGAACTGAATCAAAGCTAAGTTTAATACACTTAATCCAACTAGGCAACCAAAAGCATAAGAGATGTAAGATAAAAGAGGTAAAATAGGAGGAGACACACACTGGGATGACTAAGGTGGAAAAAACGGTCTTTAGTCTCATTCTGCTTCATTTCATTTCAATCCAAATATTACATTTACTAATGACTTTAATGAGGTCATTTATTGACGGCTTCCTTCACAGGCACGTAATTACCGGTGATAACATGTTCTATATTTGGCACCACAACGGACTGTAGTTCCTCAAACGTTGGGTTGCTTTAGTTTTATTTTGAAGTAATCAGGCTGAAAGGTTTAGGGGCAATGCCATTTTCACACAGAGTAGGTTTAATAATAAACACCTTTATTTAGAAACTGATTGTGTTTACTTGTGTTATCTTTGTCTAATAGTTAAATCTGTTTAATGATCTGAAACATTTAAGTGAGACATCGCTTCCTGATGAAAGGGGGAGCCCTTTTTCACACCACTGTATTTAGAAAACGTGTCTCTGTGCTAAAGGCAGATTATAGCCTGGCTATCTCAGCTGTCATAGGGCGAGAGGCAGGGTGCACTGTGGACAGGTCGGCAGTCGGTGGCAGGGCCAACTCTCACATTCACACCTGTGAACTTTCCAGTTAACCCCACTAACATCAGCTCTTTGGACTGGGCCAAATCACAACAACCCTTTCCCCAAAGTACTTTATATTGTAAAGTAAAGACCCCACAATAACACACAGAAACAGAGAAACCTTTATCATCACAGTCTACATATAATGAACCTACAAACCTTTACCGTGCTGCTGTTTAGGAGTTTTTATTTTCTTGCGGAACCTGATGCTGCTTCTCTTCTTTGGGACTTCTTCTGTCACGTCCTCATCGTCTCCTTCCCTCTTATCCGGCTGGATACTCTTCACCCAAGGCAGGATTTCTTCTCCTGGTGTATCTTGCGACCCAGTGGGTGTTGATTCAGTGGGCTGTATGGTAGAAAGGTCAGAGCTGGTACTCGGTTCAACGTATTTCTCATCATCCTGTGTTGATAAATGAGCGATTTAATATATTTGGACTTAATTCCAGATCATTATACAATAAACTCGCCCACTTCATTAGGTACACCTCTTCAACACATATGCTAAACAAGCATTCCAGCTTCCAAGTCACTTAAATGAAGGTTATCTTGCTGCGTGATCGACTAGATAGATAGATAGATAGATAGATAGATAGATAGATAGATAGATAGATAGATAGATAGATAGATAGATAGATAGATAGATAGATAGATAGA
>NW_005187657.1:159193-164679 GCF_000239375.1 Pundamilia nyererei | reverse complement strand
ATAATCCCACAGCAGCAAACGAATGCATTTAGGGATGTAGACTTGCTCAAGATAACCTGCAAGAAAGTTCATTTAAGTGACGTGGAAGGTGGCGTGGTTGTGGGTGCGAGACGGGCCAGTCTGAGTATTTCTGAAACCTCTGATCTGCTGGGATTGTACTTCTTGGCACACTCGTGGCCTCTGAGTACCAACCTGCCCGTCATTTAAACCCCACAGCCTACCTGTTGCTACCCATCTTCTAAAGGCTGCTTCCAGCAGGATAATGTTCTGCGTCACAAAATTCAATTAATCTCAGACGGATTTCTTGAAAACGCCGACGAGTTCACTGTAATCTCCATCACCGTGACGACTCTGATGCTAAAGCAGGTCCAACCCGTTCTAGCGAAGTGTAACTAATGAAATGGCAGGTGACTGTAAATGTGCTGATTGTGTTACATGATCCTGCAGCTTTTAATGAATGTCCCAAAGCATTCTTTTAAAAACAGCCCAGTAACCGAGACCAAACAACATCTCGTATTCACACCAACCTTTTTAATTTGGCTGATTTCAGTTATTTCCAGGTTTTCCAGCGTGGAGGCTGTACTGACTCCGTCTTCCTCTCTCTCTTCTTTTTTTCTTTTTGCCTTTTGCTTTCCATCTTCATCTCCTTCTCTAGTTTTAACTCCAACATTAAACGTTTCTGGAGAAGCGCTGTGATCCTCCATGGGGCCTTCATGGTCCCACAGGCCATACCGCTGTGTGTACACAAACAGGCAAACCAAATTACAAAGAAATGTCCCCTTTTCTCAGTGCTGTCTGAACACTCATCATGGAGCACACAGACAAGGGCCTACTGAAATCAACTCTGCAGGCTCCTCGAGCCGAAATCAGTGGTGGACTTACCATCAGCAGGGATCTGTGGAAAAACAGAGCCAGCAACTGAAGAAGATCATATCTGATGTAGTTGTCAGTCTTTTCCAGGCCAAGGATGCGAGGTGGGAAGAAAGGCTTATCAAGGGTCATCTCGAAACTACTGTTCCAAGGAAAAAATCCAAACTGGAAAATATATTTCACCACTACCATAACCTGAAAAGAAGCAGAGAAGCCAGCGGTCAAACCAGCAAAGAGCCCCGACCCGCCGTCCTCTGTTAAAGAAGTCATATACAGATGAGCCAGCTTTCGATTGGCTGCTTTAAATCATAAAACACAAGATATTAGTCTGAATAATTTGGACAAATTAAGTTTACTGGATACAAGTACAGCTGCATCTAGCTGACTCTCCACTGCACAGAGGTGTGGACAGAGGCACTCATACGTGCTACACATGATACTGAGCAACATAGTAAGATATTTATGGATGAACTGAAAAAGCCCACACGATGAAAATAACAACATTTCTCTGTTCTTACCTCCGTGTAGATTATAGCAGTCATCCAAAACTTTTTGGTTGGTCTTGGAACAGACAGCATAGCCCACAGGAACACCAGTATGGGCAGGACCAGCGATATGACGGAGGCACTGACCACATTATTTAACACTATGATGAAATAGCAGACCAGCTCAGAGTTGGCTGACAGCAGGTTGTACATGGCAAACAGCATCTTCAGCAGACGGCTCTGGCTGGAAAAAAACTCTCTGCTCTGTTCCAACTCCTCGATCAAAAACTGCCTGTAGAGACACAAGGCTGGTCAGGACCACACGTTTGCACATGAATGCAGTGCAAAAGAAAGAATCTGAGTGAAGGAAGAGGGAATGGGAGAGAGTACACTGAAACTTATGGAAGCCCGTTTCCGCCACTAAATAAAAACAAAACAGCTAGTATCCATAACTCGAAATTTCGAGTTACTTTCTCAAAATTTCGACTTATTAACTCGAAATTTCGAGTTACTTTTCTCAAAATTTCAAGTTACTTTCTCAAAATTTCGAGTTAGCTCTGCCAATCAAAAATATGTGTGAATGAGGTCGCTTTCTTGTTACCCGGAAGCATATGGTGCAGGCACGCACTCAAAAACGGATCCCAACAAATTGGCGCTTTGGCGAGTGCGTTTGCTGATAGTAACACCGTGTGATTCAGCTAATAACAGGGATTTCATCATTTGTGAAGCCAGGCTGAAAACACTCAGCAATCTGTGCGACTGGATGTAATACTTAGCTTAGCTGTAGCATTTGTAGCTGACGCTTCAGCTTCTGGGTAACGAGGAAATGACGTCATTCACGTAGATTACTGATTGGCAGCGCTAACTCGAAATTTTGAGAAAATAACTCGAAATTTTGAGTTAATAACTCGAAATTTTGAGAAAATAACTCAAAATTTCGAGTTATTTTCTCAAAATTTCGAGTTAATAAATCGAAATTTCAAGTTAATATGTCAAAATTTCGAGAAAGTAACTCGAAACTTCGAGAAAATAACTCAAAATTTTGAGTTATGGATCCTTTTTTTTTTTTTTTAGTGGCGGAAACGGGCTTCCATAGAAACATGCTAGAATTGGGCTGCTTGGGAGATGTTTTGTGGCACACTGCTAGTTTCATAAAGTACAATCACTGCCTGTGAGTGTCGGTAACTTTACTCAGAGTGTCCCCAGCATCTACCTGTCTCCCAGCAGCTCACTGGCTGTTCTGGAGTGTCTGCCTTGCTGCTGGTTGGATAAGTCTGGGATCAGTCCCGTACTGCTGGATGGCGGTTTTGGAGTTAGGATATTCCCACTGCTGTTGAGTCTTAGCTTGGGGGTACACTGGTTTATGCTATCCTCCAGGCACCTGAGACACACACCAACAAAAATTGAGGACAAGAAGTGGATTCATCTACAGAATTAAATCAACATCAACTATTTAAATCCTCTGGTGACCTGCCTTTTACCATTTGGATGAAACTAATCCACTGTTCATTACTAGAGCCTCAGAATATAGAATATAAATGCTGGAGAAAACAGTCAAGCAGAGAAGATACTCTAGAATTATGCAGTCCATTTTATGGCAAGCACAAAGAGTGTTGAAGTAGGACAGTTCCATACATTAAGAGGAATTTCTGCCTTGGATAATACATTTATTATGGGTGAATATTGTAGTTTTTGAGGTCATAATGACTTTAACCTTTGACAACCTACTTCTATTCATTTTATCCCCCAGTCAAAATAAAAATGTATGCCAAAATTGAAGTAATTCCTTTAGGTGCTCCTGAGAAACTATGTTCATGCAAAGGACCACTTGAAAACTGACGCCACTCCCCACCACGGCCAGAGGGATAAAAGCTACATCAAATCAAATCCACAGGAAACATCGGTGACCCTGCAAACCTGTACCTGGTAGAATTTTCTGCATCGGTGTCGTCCAAACACGTCTCCAGGGTGCAGCTTTCACTGCCCTGAGATTCCTGATCATCTCTGGAGTCTGCTGCTGAACCGCGCTGTCACCAGAGTCACACAGACTGTAGTTAGTGTTCGTTTCTATTTGTTTGTACGCACATGCATGCATATGTACGATCCGTGTGTGTGCGTGCGTGCATGTGCACTTGCTTGTGCATACTGCACACTCTGTTGTGTTTACCTGCTGAATCTTTTGGATGATGAAGTAGCGCTCATTGCACAAAACAGTAGAAATCTCTCTGTACTGTTTAGTCAGTAAATTAAGCCACTGAGTGAGTCCATCAACCATCGCCAGCACTATCGCCCCCAAGAAACGCAGAATATCCAAGATCCTCTGCACCGTCTCACCACGACCTGCACAGGTAAAAGACAGACAACAAAGTATGATGTGAAGCCACACTGAAAAAGATTCTTATATAATTAATGCAAATTATATCAGGGCCTCGGGACTTTATGCTTTCCCTGAGTCTTTGGATTCTCGTGTTTTGTAAGTTGAGTTAATGATGTCATTCTGTGACTCGGTGGTTCCTCTGGTGTTCCTTCCTAATCTAGTTCAGCCTGCATTTCCCTGCGTGCATTCTTGTAAAGTAAAACACAGAAAGAAAGCCATCTGATAGTACACAAAACCACACAAACTGGACACAAACTATGATGATGGAACCCCTTTGCAAATGGTCAAGAGCAGAAAAGCAGGGACTACGTGAACCTACCAGACTCTTGTTGCTTTGACTCCCCATCCTGAACGATGGGTTCCTCGTAATCATCATCCCCAGAGCCTAGACAAAATCAAATACACAGACTGTAAATATCTGCATTAGTATAGTATATCTGTACAATCTCTACCACGTAGATGCGACCTTTTAATACCAATAAGTCTGACAACTTTTTGGTTTTTGCATGTCTTCAGAAGGAAAGAAAATGGTTATAAATTGTTTTGATAACAGCATGTGCCTTTGTATTTCACTGCTTCTCTTCACATTAGTTGTCAAAGACCAGATATAATAACCCACTGCTGACTGAGACTTGTTCATTTCTGTTGCAAACACTGTCAAACCGCCATCATGTCAGATCTGTAGTGACTGTTTGGATCACTGTCATGCTGATAAATGAAGGTGTTGCCAGTTAAATACTTTACAGATGATAATGTATGGTGGATTTTTCTGAACGAGTCGATTGTGGGTGCCGGTTTAGCTCGGTGTACTGAGCAGGCGACCACATGCCGTACGGCTGAGAGTGGCCAGCCGGGTTTTAGGCCTGCAGGTTCTTCTTTTGTCATTTTAACCAAGACGGGCCAATTTTTAGCAAACAGCTCGAATCACTTTGTTGGTCCAAAAATACAATTTTATGTCCGTCAAACTGCTGTCTTTGACACTTTCTGTTGATTCAACAAAAGAAATTAACCAACGTATTTTGCGACACAAAATTGTCATGTGTAGAGACAACGCTGGTTTGACCATCGAGTTCAAAAACAAACACACACACATTTCTCTTTTTTTTGTTTGTTTTTGTTTTTCAAAAACAAACAAAAAACAAAAACAAACAAAACAAACATTGATCAGGTACAATGGCTGGACTGAAAAGGAGTGAAAAAGCAGTGGATGCCCAATGAATCCTCTCCAGAAACCTGGTGCTCAAGAACACTTAAAACTGAGAAAAACATCCAGAGATGCGATGTGGCACCAGGCTTGTAGACCTTACTCTAATGCTTTGGACAAAGTGTTGACTTTGTTTATTTCAGGTCTGCGTGTGTCATGTATGCTGCAATCACCAGTTCACCTGACATCAGTTTAATTTGCAGCTCATTTTAATTAATGCAACATGATGTAAATGTTTCACGATGTAAATGTGATAATTGATGTGAAGGCTGACTTCACACAGTATTGACCTCTAAACCTCTATGGGTGGAAAACCTGAAAAATATATATTTTTATAAAGAGAATAAAATCTTTAGCTGTTATTATTTTAGTTCTTTGTCACATAACTCGTCTTCTACCACTTGTTGTGAAAACGAGTGAAAGTGTCCCCTTTAGTGTGTTTGTTGGGCAGCTTAGATAATGTCACTTCAGAAAAGAATATAACCCATATGGTTTTCACTGCCCTATGCATAGCCAAGAAAACAGTCCTCATGAACTGGAAAAATAAAAA
>NW_005187657.1:153195-156254 GCF_000239375.1 Pundamilia nyererei | reverse complement strand
TGCCTGTCCCGTTTGGCTCTTTTGCATCAGAATTATTGTCTAAAGGCGAAGAAAGATGCCCATCGGATTTACTTTACCAAATGGACCATCCCAGCCTTACCATAATGGTTTATTACGGTTTATTTTATTTTATTTTCACTTGCTAAATACGGGACAGGCTTGACTGGAGCATCAGCATAACCACTGACAGAGCGTACTCATGATCTAGACCCTGAGATCCTTAAACTGCTCCACCTGGAGTAGTGACTTGAATGTTGCTGTTGGAGCACATGGTCCAGTGCCCTTTCTTAAAGGTGGCAACAGATTCTTTGTAAGTGAGCAAACACACAAATTTAGGAGGGGATCAAATGATTATTTCACCCCAACATGTCCATGTTCTTTACTCTATGGTTTTGCTACTATTTTTTGTATTTAGCAATACAGTTTATTTCATTTTGCAATCAGTTAGGTAGACAAAGTTTAAAAGTTTGTCTCGCAGCTTTAAGCATTCACACTACAATCAAGAACTACATCCTTTAGTCACTGCATTTTGGACTAAAGACTTAACTGGACTTGACTTGTAACTATGTAACAAGACCCTTTGTTGGGGTGAAATTTGGAGGGTTTGTAGACAAATTGCTTCAGTTTTCTAACTGATCGTTGTCACATCGTAAAATTGTCTGAATGGATTAAATCACAATCATTTTAGCTTTTACACACATAAATACTTGTAACAGTTGTGCAAAGCTGTTTACAGAGAGGCTGAGAGCAGTCAGTCATTTACTAGTTCACATGTTATTCTCACAGATTTATAAATGACAGATTTTCCTGTTTGACTCCAGGGATGCCATGTGATCCAATATCTTATCAGAAATCGATGTAAGTAAATCCAACCTTTTACTGACAGAGCCTCGTGTGAATCAGCTCTTTCGTCTCCCTCAGTTCTCTTCAGTCGACCCTGTCGATTCTGCCGTTCTCTCAGAGCTGTTTTCACACTAGTCACCCATGCCTGATACGCCAACTGGGAGAGACATCTCATTTTAGCAACAGCATACATCATACAACACAAAACTTTGCGCTTTTGTTTGTGTGAATAAATTGTGTGTGTGAGCACCTGACAGGCAGTCTGTTTCTGAGGCTTCTGTTCTTCAGACTGTAGCTCATCTTCATCCTCGCTGTCAGATTCAAACAGGTAATAGTCTCCTGAGTGTAGCACTGTAAGTAGGAAAACATATTGTCATGTAAATAGCTCAAATAAGTCTCTAATGCTGCCATAACAATCATTTGTATATGTTGCTATTGTTGCCTTTAATGCTACTTTTTAGAGTTCTTTTCATTGTTACTATTTTGGGGTCTTTTTTTGAAAAAGCTGCTTTTATACCTCGCCAGTGGTTGAGTAAGCACACAAAATGTTACTGTATCTTTCTACAATGACAAGTAATGAATCTAAATCTGAATCTCGGTCTGTATCATAGCACCAAAAGAAAATCTGGTCATTACGATGGTCCGTTCTGAGCAAACACGGCTCATTTTATAGTTCTTGAATGCATCGTTCAAACCAAAATCATCACTGCTCATAGACACCAGCAGGACTGCATCATCCAAAAGTGACAAAGACTAACTTTGCCTTCTTCATAGATACAGGTTGTTACTGTAGTAACTCAGCTGATGACCACAGCCACCCCCTGTTCCCTCCAGAACTGCCTTCAACAAGATGTGGTGAGCAAAGGTGGATATACTTGTATCTCCCTGCTTTGTAGTCTGTACACAGGGGTTTTCATCGATGGATGAGTGGACTGAGGTGGATGTTGCTCATGAGGTAGGGCGGATCACCTGCTAACTGGAACGTTTGAAAGTAGTTTGACCCCTAGCTGCTCTAGTCTCCATACCAAAGCATCCTTGGGCAAGATACTGAAGCCCAAGTTGTTCCCAGTGCATTCAGAGTATGTATGTTTGTGCATGTTAGATGTCACAAAGTTCGACTCTACCGGAGCTGATTATTTGTGTTCTTTTTTGTGAGTGAAAACAGTTACACACAGAGACTCAGAATATATTGGTTCTATATGTGTATGTAACTGACACGTGGGCTAATTTGTGAGGACAATGTTTGAAATAGATGTTCATGTGAGAAATAGCTACTAATAAATCTAACTGTGACACTGCAAGAACTGAATGAAACACAAAGTGTCAGTTATGCAAGCTCAGTCATCCAGGTGAGGAAATCTCAGCACATTTGCACAATGACTGAAACTAGCATCACTGACTATCAATGGGCCGTCAGGTCAGTTTCATGATCAGTGGTGATGAGTCGCATTCACAGAGAGTTGGGGAATGGCTGCAACCACAGCAATGTAAGACACTAACCCTCACCTCCTCCTCGATTCAGAGACGGGGAGTCAAGGAGGCCATTTACGTGAAAAGGGAAAGACCATCTCTGAATGGAGGAGAGGGCGTAAGAGTACTCAGAGAGGCAGAGAGGGATAAGGAGAGAAATGAGGTGTGTCTGGACACCAGGTGACTGCATCTCAACAATGGTGATTGGATATCCAGAGAGAAGGAGAGAGGGGGATGCACAAGGGCAGAGTATAAAAATGGTGCTCGGGAACATTTGCCATTGGGGGGTTTTTTCTCTAGTTCCTGTGATGAGCAGAAGACGTCAAATGAAGATCTGGCTCTGGACATCTGCAGTCAGGCTGCTAAACTGCTTCAATAAAACATCATCAAAGAAGTCCAAATTGTGGACGTTCCCTTTTATCTTTACTATTTTACAGAAACAGTAAAGGTAAAAGTCTGAGTATTAATCTACATCACAGGTCACTCCAGCCTTCTAAAGTAACAGACCATTCTAGGCTTAGTTTTCCAGTTAAAATAAACCCAGTCATATTTCAGGAGCACAGATCTAGAGAGGAGCTACCATGACGGACGTGGTTGGGAGGACCGGCCTGCGAGGCTATTCAGGGTTTCTGTAAGACATCCATACAGAGACTGCATACAGAGACTGCATACAGAGACTGCATACAGAGACTGCATACAGAGACCGCATACAGAGACCGCATACATATACTGCATACAGAGACCGC
>NW_005187657.1:149376-152223 GCF_000239375.1 Pundamilia nyererei | reverse complement strand
GCATACAGAGACTGCATACATAGACTGCATACAGAGACCGCTTACAGAGACTGCATACAGAGACTGCATACAGAGACCGCATACAGAGACCGCATACAGAGACTGCATACAGAGACTGCATACAGAGACCGCATACAGAGACTGCATACAGAGACTGTTCTACTACTAAGACTACAGATCTGTAGCCAAGCCTGGAGCTCTGTCTGTTGTTTAGACAGACAGAGCTCTTGGGTTTGGGTTATTTGTATGGTTTTCTACATATCAGTATCGTCTCCATCCAGGCTACCTGCAGCATGGTCCAACCACGGCTGGTACCACAGCTTCTTCCTGGACCTCTTTTTTCCTGTCTGCATCTCTGGATCATCTGGAATGAAAACAGAAGTTCAAAGAGCTTTTAGGACAGACTCACTGCGGGGATGCGAAGCTTAGAGTTGCACTAGCAGTTCTACTAGGAGAAGTCTGGCAAGTGTTTTCATCTTTTTTGGGGGAAACAATCTTCCTAATACAAGTGGTCCTAAAACGACACAGAAGGAAGAACAGAAATACAAAAGAAGAGTAAACGTTAAGGGTGTAATGTGAAGCTAACTCACGTGCAGCACAGAGAAGTTTTATTGACTAACAGAAGTGAAGAAAAAATGTACAGAACAGGAAGGAATACAATGAAGGGAAATCAGGACACCGAGGCAGGAAAGAGGATGAGGAGACAGCAAATATGCTTCTGCAAATAAACATTTTTACAAAGCACAAATAACAGAAAGTGTTGTAGAAAGAAAAGAAGCCGTATCTAACGTATGTAATTGATTTCAGATGACACTGATTAAACTTCTGGCAGTGACAGGAAACACACGGCAGTAAAAAGAGCCGCACCGACAGCCGGGCTTTCTTTGGAGCTTTCACTTATTTTGTGTCCATATTTGTACTTCTGCTGCTTGGATCGAATTCTCTGCATCCTGAGGACAAAAGAAGAGAAGGACACGGACTTCATTTCTGTGATGCTTTGTTTCTGAACACTCTCATTTTCAGGGTTTCTTAGAATTTGCGATATATTTTCCATTGCTGTGAGCACTTACGATCTCTTGAGTTGCGACAGCGATTTCTTCTCAGCTTGTTGGTGGAACTTGATGTTCTTCACAATACTGGCTCTAAAGAGCTCGAAACCCCTGAGAGGAAAAGGTCAGTTAGTGCCATCAGCAGTTTACAGCCAGGAACCAGGTCGTTTCATGTTTGTGAACAAAAGTGTGTGCGTGTAAATACAGGTGTCAGTATAGCTGCCACCTGCTGTCCCAGCTGGTTATGGCCACAGCCTTTTTTCAAAATGTTAAATATGAAATGAGTATTACTGAGCAGCGGACAGGGTGATTGTCACGGTGACAGCACATTAACAGTGCACTATGACAGTGAGGTGAGCAGACTTTGAAGTGATGAAACATGTTTTTGGCAGACGCTGTGTCACTGATACCCGTGCACATTGCTTCAGGCCAGGTCACGCACACACTTTGTGCCAAATATTTCGGTCAGCACGTGCAACATTTTAGATTTCAAATATTGCCGGTGAATGCACCAAATAACCACAATGGTAATATCTGCAGCGCTTCTGTGGTCAGGTGAAATATGAATCGTCTAGATTTGTTGTGTCTTTGGCATCGCGATAAATATAACTTGTGAGTAATTAAAGCATTTTCAAAACTTCTTTTGGGTAAATTCAGGACATGCATGTTTACATGATGTCAGTCAGCGATGTCACCGAGTCGTACCTCGAGGCCTGTTTGGCAGAAGCCTGCAGTTCAGTTGTCACATGAAGGAAGTAGAAACTGAGGAAGATCCTTCTCTGCAGCAGCAGGCACAGGAAGCAAATACTGTCCCACATTATTCCGGCTTCTTCTACTGGGAGACTGCACGTCTTGTCACTAACTGCTTGTGCTGTCAAGAAATCCAAAGAAAGTAAATGTGAATTTTGCAGAACATCAATCCCCATCAGAATTAAAGCTTTTTAAAATACCAAGTACAACCAAGACTCATTTCATATTGTACAGACTGAAGGCACAACGTTCAGTCTGAGTAGAAACTGATACGGCAGCTCAAGTATTTTTAAAAACTTACGATCATAGTATCCTTTGACTGTGCATACCAAGCTGAAGAGTTGGATGACCCAGCAGAAGCCCTTCTGCATCTCAAACACAAACACACATGCCAGGATCTGAAACACACAAACACACATAAGCACAGTCAGTATTTCTATATGTGACGTTTTGTATACACAGATTCCAAACTTGTTCTTTATATCGTGATATCACAAAGTGATGAGGCGTCTCTGTGGGACACAGAACCTCTGCTGTCATTTCTTTATAGGAGCCTTTGAAAAAGCCACTGACGAGAGACAGCTTCACAGGACTCTCAATGACAACATCTAACACTTTGTGAGTCCTGCTTTACCAGACCGTGTTAATCACATCGACCTAGCAACCAGGTACCCGCCCCCTGACGACCTCCGTATTCCTCGACCGGTTGGTGAGTGGTTACTGGAGTACGCTGGCTGAAAGCGATCGCAAAGCCTTGGTCACAGCAGTTTAATGGGCAAAGCTGATTTGTCTGCAAACACTCCCTAAACAACGAGCAAGTGTTTGAACTGGTCAACTGGCTGGTTGTGTTCTACCTGAGCACCTGAACTCAAAGTAAAAGCAAACGCGTTTGAAGAGGTGGAACACACCTAGCACTGTGGACCTATTTCAGCCTCAATCGCCTCAATAACCTCCAGAAACCACTCGCCATCTGGTTGAGGAATACACATTTTCCCCTAGCAGTCGATGTCACTGACCATCGTCTGTCCTTGTGTGACTGAGGCTTTAG
>NW_005187657.1:110533-149155 GCF_000239375.1 Pundamilia nyererei | reverse complement strand
GATTGCCCACCCCTGCTTTAGCAGCTGACTTTTACAGCAAACCACTGCCATGTGGTGGGGGAGGAGCCAGGCGGTCCCTGGACATCACATCGACAGTTTGCTTATTTTTTTTAATGTTGTTTTTTGGTAAGAGTAAATTATTTTTCAAACAAGGCCAAACAAGGTTAGCCTTGTGATATCATCAACATACGTGAGGCAGGACAACACATTGTTGCTTAGCTGTGGATGTAAACATAAAATATATTTCATCATCAAACTATAGATGTTATACTCACAGACAAGAGATTTTTAGATATGATGACTGCCACATTATAGATGATGAGACAGTCCCACAGGTTGAGGCGAGTTCTGGATGGTTTGCCCAATAGCTGCGTTCCAAACAACAGAAAAAAGAAGCAAGCAAGCAGGTAGCCCAGTCCAAACACAGATATGCGAGTCGACCCTGTGATAAAGACCACCGACAACACAAACCAGAAGAAGTGGCGAAACACCAAAACCTTCGCCATGTCCAGGTAACTCCTACAAGAGGAAAAGGAGAAAACAAATCATAAAATACATATTTGAATGACAGAGCTGCTCCTGTAGTGAGATGGAGAAGGAGAGCAAGACAAACTATGAGTAAAATCCATTTTTTCTTTAGATTTAGATCGAGAACAGGCAGGTCAGTCTTACAACCACTTCTTCCATGTGCTAGAAAATCATGAAGGTAATGTGTGAGGCCATCTGTCAGAGAGTTAAAGTAAGGATTAAGTGTCCTTTTACAACATCACATTAAAGCTTTCATCACAAAATGTCAAAAGCAAAGTTATTCATACTGTTACATACGTCAAGTCCACAATTTCCACTCTCACCATACGATGGCTGGGATAGGCTAGCTGCCCCCCCAATAAGCATACGCGAAAGAGAACGGGTGGATGAACGGATAATAATAATAGTATTTTGCAAATATGGGGAAATGTGGAAGGAAATAAATAAAAACTTTACCTTTTCGTTTTCCAAGATTATCCCCTTTTTTTCTAATTTGCTCCTAACTAACAAAACTGTGGCTGCTCTGTCACACAGTTTGCTGTGGTACTGGGCTGACCCTCTACACAATTTCTGTTCTAAGGGTGAATGGACTGCTTCTCATCTTGTAACTTTCTACTAACTAACTAACTTAAAGGGCTTCATGCATCATGCCTCATTCACACACATTCATACTGTGATGGATGCATCGAAGAGCAGCCTGCGGTTTGCATCTTGCTGAAGGATATCTGGCATGCAGACAGGCGCAGCCAGGGATTGAACCACCAACCTTCCAGTTAGTGGATGATCTGCTCTACCACCTGAGCCCACAAGGGGGCTCCATTTTCTCCAATACTATCTCAATATTGATCATTGATCTCATTGGCTTTAAATTGCACAAATAAGTGATTTCACTGGGATTTCTGTTGTTTCTATACAGTATCTACAATATGAACTCAGCTCCATGTGGTTATTTTCCTTCCCTGAAACAGTGTTTGCATAAATGAAGCTTAGAGTTCAATAAGCACGCTCTATGGCCTCACATCTGTCCACTGCTGGGAGCTGACAGCTAAATCTAAGCTTTATCACTCCCACTTTCCCACGCTGTCAAGCTGTTTGTGTCATCACTCCAATCACCCAAAGCAGGTTAAATTTGAAATGACTGAAAATATAGACGTATAGACTTTATGATATTTACCTGCAATTCATGAAATTAGGTGCAGGGTTGAACAATCGACCTTCCATTGGTTCTGGTTCATCTGTGTTCTCTCCTGCGAGAACCATCCACTCCTCCACGTGCTCACACTCAAACACCTTCCACTGCTGAGATGCACACATCAGCAGCACAAAGTCCGCTGTGGGCGCACACAACATAACGCAATGATTTTCACCTGCAGCACTGAATTCTTAGTAACTGGAATACACACAAAACTATACATGACAACGTCTGTGAAGTCCAAGGAGCTTGCAAAGAAAAGCGTCTGGACTTCTTTAAGTTGCTTGAAGACGTTTCACCTTCATCCGAGAAGCTTCTTCAGTTCTAAGGTCAGATGGTGGAGAGTCCCAGATATAAACCTAGTGGGAGTTTCCCCCCACAGAGGGACAAAAGGACCCCTGATGATCCTCTAATCGCCTGAGCCAAGGTGGGAAACTGGGTGTGGGTCCCAATCAGCCAGAGTTTCGGGTGTGTTCATTGTGAAACCTGGCCCCACCTTATCATGCGAATTCCTGAGGTCAGCTGGCCCAGGATGTGAGTGGGCGTTAAGGCGTCTGGGAAGGATCTCAAAACTGGATTATAGATGGCAGAGAGTTGGTGTCGTAAGCCCCGCCTCTGTTCAAAGATGGTCGCTCACAGTGGACATAGATGCTTCTTTCACTCCTCTTTCAAACCATCTGTCCTCTCTGTCCAAAATGTGAACATTGGCATCCTCGAAAGAGTGTCCTTTATCCTTTCGTCCCTCTGTGGGGGGAAACTCCCACTGGGTTTAAATCTGGGACTCTCCACCATTTGACCTTAGAACTGAAGAAGCTTCTCTGATGAGAGGTGAAACGTCTTCAAGTAACTTAAAGAAGTCCAGACGCTTTTCTTTGCAAGCTCCTTGGACTATATATGACAATATGTTAACTGTGAACTCTGACTACACATTACAGTCAAATGTACTTGTTCTACGGAGCGCTCTGGATTTTATACTATAAAGAGCAGAATTTGTCTACATATATTATTATATTAACACACAATTGTGTAAATAGAGTCATAAACATTAACAATATGCAGAAGTTATTGGAACAACTGTGAGACGACAAACATAACCAGCACAAATATGCCTTTTAGTGTAATAAAAACTGCTCTTTTGTGACAATTTCCAATAATAATCCATACAAACTCTGAAGTGTACTCCATTAGAATATGCACACTCCACACTGTGGGAGTGGCAGTGACACAAAGGTTTGCTTTGTTCACTCATGGATGGAGTGACCAAGCACACAGACTAACCTATGAGATTTCTGGAGTTTGGAACAGTATAAAAATCAGGCAGATAGATCCATTTAATGAGAGCTGAGTTCATCAACACTGGACTCTTCCATCTCCATGGGTAGTCTACAACAAGCACACACAAAAGCAGAGACATACAGTAGTATTTATAGAAACATGTGTAAACATCCTCTCTGAAAAGTGCCCGACTGGCACATAAGACCGACCTTTTGTAATCGGCCATAATTTAAATAAAACAAGTGAAATGGAGACAGTCTGCACACGCCTGCATTTCTCAGACATTCCACACATCTATAAAACTACTAGCTGAAATACGAGCGGCCTCAGCTAATTCAGACAAACAGCACATCCATCCACTACTGTTCATCCGGGCTGTACAGCAGAAAAGCCCAGACCGCCCCTCATCAGCGGGAACACCAATGTGCTCTCAGGTCAGCCAGGCGACATAATCTCTCCAGTGTGTCCTGGGTTTTTGTTTGGGGGGGGTTTGCTCCTGGTAGGACATTCCTGGAAAACTACATCCAGGAGGCTCCCAGAAACCATCCCAATCAGATGAAGGAACCACCACAACCTTTCCATGTGGAGGAGTAGTGACTCTACTTTAAGTACCCTCCCGAATGATTCACCCTACCTCTAAGACTGAGCCCATCCACCCTTGAGAGAGATATAATTTCCAAAGCCTGTATACACAGTCTCATTAATGTAGTCATTACCCAGAGCTCATGACCATAGGTGAGTGTAGGGACAGAGATCAGCCTGGTTTTATGCTCAGCTCTGTTTGGACTGGACTGCTACAGTGTCTGCATCATGGATGATGCACCTCCCAGTCTGAGGACCATGGTCCTAAGGCAGGGGTGGGCAATCTCAGGCCTCGAGCTAAAACTTTTCACTTGCTATTCTAATGAAGGGCACAGATGGTAAACTACAGAGAAATGCTGCAGGTTTTAGATCTCACCCTGGGTCAACACACCTGAATCACATGATTAGTTCGTTACCAGGCCTCTGGAGAACTTCAGGACATGTTGAGGAGCTAATTTAGCCATTTAAATCAGCTGTGTTGGTTCAAGGACACATCTAAAACCTGCAGGGACACCGGCCCTCGTGGACTGAGATTGCCCACCCCTGTCCTAAGACTGCTAATTCTCCTTCCCACCAAGTCAGACTCTGCTGCAAACAATTCCAGTGCAAACTGGGAGCCCCCACCTGAGGAAGCGCACAGAACCAGCAATATCTGCAACCAGCAGGGCTGCATCTAAAGGGGGACATGGGGTGTATGAGACCCAATTTATTTTAAGGCTGAAGTAGATAATAATAAAACTGAAATATTTCAAAATAAAAGCTTTTTTGCAGCGTAATAAAACTGTACATGGGCCAGTAAAGCTCTTTTCTGTTAGGCTTTTAGGTTGGAGGCTGAACTGTTATTAACATTCATTATTAACATATACAATTACATTTTTTTATATAGTGCCAAATCAACGTACTTCAAGATGCTTATCATCATGCAGTCTTGTTTTCAAGAACAGCACAGTGCTTCCTAAATAATTACCGTTATAAATGTAAAGATACGGCACTGCATCCATTGATATAAACCACAAAGTCGTTATCCAGGGATACGAGCTAATGGGAAGTGAATAGAGCACACAGTGCTTGGTTTTGTAGAAGACATGGACGTATTGTTGGATTTGTTCACTGGGTGAATCTGCAATCCTGAGAGAACGATCGGAGAAAGATTGAGCATCTCCAAAGACATCTATTAAACGCTGCTGGTTCAGGGTGGATTGCTTCTTGGCATGTGTGGGCTCTCTTTCAGACATGTGAGAAGTAGTCACACATGTGGAGACTGTTAGGTCTACAACTCCTGATTCCATCGTCTCAAAATAAGTTGGATGATTTGATATGGGCAAAGATGCAACAAAAAGATGCAACGTGAGCATCTTCATCCACAGATTTATCATAATAAAACATACATATTGTATTACTAATATTTATCTAGTGTGGAAATATGCAAGAATATACTTTATTCATGTATTACACATTTCTGACATCTAATTTATTTTAAAATCGAAGGCTTTTAAAACTCACCTATGCAGAGAGCTGGCGGTATGCCCACACACAGCAGATACTGGTAGATCATGATGATGGACAGGAAGAGACAGTATTTTGGCCAGATCCTTGCAATAGCTGCCCGCCTCCGCCTCACTAAGATTGCTACTAACCAACAGCCGTGGATTATCACTAAAAAATTCATCCTCTGTCCAATCACATTCACAGTCATCAGGAAGCAAATCTTTAAAAAAGAGCAGATATTTAAAAATTAAGGCTAAAAACGACACTGATGCGCTGGAACGCTATATTTAACTTATCTTCTTTAGAATAAAATAAAACAAATATTACAGTATACAATAGAAAGGATTCCCTGCAAAATGCACAGCTGTCACTGATATACTCTGATCCAAAGCCCACATTTGTGCAGTAAGAGATTCTTTTCTTAACTACCTCTAATCCAAATTTGTAGAAAGTGTAGTTAAGCAGATACTTGAAGCAGGATATGAGGCCCTGGTCTGAAGTGTCTCTTGTGGCGCCAGGAAAGAGCGCCGGGATGACGGGCGGGGAACGCTGGAGTTGTCGGTAATGGTGAGCCTGGTGTCGATACACTGTTGCCTCAAAAACCAACAACATCAGCACAATTAAATGGTTCTGCAAAAAAGCATTAGGAAACAATCAGATTAGGCTTTCACCAAAATTTCATAACAGTTGGGTGCAAACCACGTACACTGTAAGATGCACAGAGTAAAACAGAACATCTAATTGTACATGTGTACGTGTGTCTGCAATTCCTTTTGATTAAACAGCCACCTGCATGCAATCTGCTACAATGCATTCATGCCACCGCTGACTGTAATAAACCTCAAATGTGATATGTAAAGCTTTAAGCTCGGGTGGACTCGCCTGCACGCAGAGGTGCAACTCTCAGGCACAAACTGGTAAAAAACGAATTATGAAGATTCTACCGACAGCAATTCAAATGTGTGGCTCAAACATGAGGGCGCTAACAAAATCTATCAAAGGGGAAATGCAAATGTTTCTCTCTGAAGAAGCACACATATGTTTATATTAAATACAAGGTTGAAGTCTTTTGTTAGAAATTGCCAGGAACTCTGAGGACTTGAGGACTAGGACGCAGGTGCAGCGAAGGATTTATCCACAGAGAAGTGGGTGACTCCTCCTTTAAAGCCTGAGTGTATGAGCAACAGCTGACATGTACCATGTGCAGAGAAACACAAAGCATTACTCATCTTAGATTCTGAGCTACCTGTGTTAATGAAGTAAGTGATAGAAGTGCACAGAAGCTGTGCACCGGGCTGCTGACACCCTGCAGGTACAATGACCACGATCCTGCTGGACAGTACAAGTTCAACAAAGAGAAACAAAGGCCTCACTCTGAGAGTGCGACGCGGGTCACACTGCTGTCTAACACATCACAGAGCCAAGTGGCTTTGACTTAAATGCCATTATTAGTGTTTATACTACACCTTTAATTCATCTGCATTATTTGAAGTGAAATGAATATACCTTGCTGTATCCGAGTGCTGTAGCATCTTTCCTAATGCCAAACCATTTGGCGGGATCCACTGGTTCCTTATACAAGGAAGAGTTTTTCATTTCCTCTGGTAACAGGTTGGTTTCATTTGCAAGAGGCTGTAGAAGAAAAGATGGATCACAAACACTTTCTCACTCCAGTGCTGATAATGATTATTCTACAAGAGCAGTCAAACAACAAGAAGTTCTCTAATATTATTAGTAATAAAATTATTATTCTGATCTCACCGGATTTATAAAACACTACTGAGATGTTCACAGTTGGGAACATAACCAGACTTTCAGCTCATTTTCAGCCCAGTCTGTGACCCCGGCCACTTTCTTTTTGGTTTCTTGAACTGACTGCATAAACACAGGCTCAGCACAAACGCATGCTCGTCTCAGGTATTAACCAAACCATGCAGCGGCTTCTCTCCTACTGGCTTTGCACGCCTGCAGTAAAGCAGAGTCTTACCATGGTACAGTTACGGGAGTAGTCGTCAGGGTCAACAACACTGAGCTGGTACAACATCTTGCACACAATGATGACGCACACCCAAACTGTGGACAGGCAGGACGCCATGGATCTGAAACGGTCATAAGGCATCGCCAGAGACCAGAGGACAACCAGGACCAGATTCATCACGGATGGCTACAGACAGAGAGAGACAGCACTTTAACAGGTATGCGTTCCCCTAATCGGGACAGTTTCTTAACATTTGTTGTCGTTGTCTTTCTCACCGTCATCATCACCAACGTCATATAACGAGCTGACTTCCCTATGCAGTGTTAAGCATTTAGAAGCTCCTGCTGTCACTTTGATCTTCCTGACAGATAAACTTTATCTGTTATTAAAAATGTGAGATTCACCTGCAAATATGCTTCTCTAAAGATCAGCTGCATTACTGAGTGTAGGTGTGCTGTGCGTGCATGTGGGAACGCATGTACAGACCGTGTAGCAAACATTTTGTCGTTTCGGTTACATGAACCACTAACAACAAGGTCACATGTGTGTAGCAGCTGGATGTGTGTTTTTTGGGAGCTTATGGAAAATTTGGGTTTGTGTTCAGAAGTTTAGCCGAGTCTTAGCCCAGATAAACGTCTGACACGCGTGACATCTCAGTACAGGTCTGAACTGTGAACTCGAGCATAAATGGTCCTCTTAGATTTGAGACCAGCGCGAGGGTTTTGTATGAAATGCTGAATGACGCCTTTTGAAGCCAAGTAATGTCTCCTTGTTGGTGAGTTCACTGCTAACTTTTACAGGCCGCTGTGGCTCTACATTCAGGATATGGGACAGTGACAGCTAATATCTAATCTCAGAGAAACAGAACTGACTCTGACAGTCAGTGTGGCCTCAGATCAAAACATCATCACTGCCGTTAATCGAATAAATCGAGGAGATCATAAATGCTATAGATCAGAAACAGTATGCAGCCGGATTATTCCTCGATAACTAGAAGGCATTTGATGCAATCAATCACGACATGTTATTAATAAACTGGAGCAGTATGGGATCAGGGGCCGAGTGAAAAAGGATTTACTGACAGGAAACAGTTTGTGCAGCTGGGTGAATATTCCTCATCATGCTTGGATAATGCATGTGGGAATTCAAACATCCCTGTATCCGTCCAACACTACGAGGTGTTTGCCTCTCTGAGTGGACTGAAGAACCGGAGCAACGTCCCAGCATGAACCAGTTGTACAGAGAGGAGGGAGGGCTGGACCGGGTGGATCGCCCACTACAGGGATGTGTGTATAAGAGTGTGTGCGGCTGCACAAGCATGCTTATGTATGTCTCAGTATATTTGTAATGATGATAGGCCATAAACAGGAAGAAGAGCAGGGGCGGGATTAAATAAGCTCATCCTGCTGCTTTTTAAACATGCAGGTGATTTATAATTATTACTGTTTTGTTTTCCTTTGTTTGTTTGTCTCTTTTTTCTGTGTTGTTGTTGTAACATGTTCAAAATAAAGATACAACACAATAACTTGATGCGTCAGTCGTTGCCGTACCTCTTCGAGGGCGACCCATACAGCGAAGAAGGCCACCATCTTGAGGATGTGACGCTCCAGAAGCCTCCAGAGAAACTCTTGAATTGTGGTGAGAATGTCAGAGAATCTTCTGGAAAGATCCAGTAACCTGTCCATCACCAGACCCCATTTACTAGGCATCAGCTCCACTAATGAAGAAATCAGACAAACATCTGTGAGTCTGACTGGGATGACTTCTTAAATTAAAAGGTATATTTCCAGTGCATCCAGTCTGCCTGCTCAGTCCTCTGATTTAATGGGAATGTTTAGGATTTGATTCTCTTGGACAGGCACACAGTGTAATCTCAAACCTCAGGACCGCTGCGAGTAAGAGAGAGGAGCTAATGACGAGAAGCTCTGGAACATCAACACCAGTAAGACAGAATGAATGGGACCAGTGACCCATTCAAGGACAAACAGCTTAATAAACCCGATGATCAATTAGCAGTCGGTTGCTGTCTCTTCAGATGTAACAGCCTCATAGTTCTATATGATATTAGAAAGCAACTTTTACATAATTATAAGAAACCTGAAGGTTTTGTTTTACCTTCATCTTCAGAGTCATCATCAGTGTTTGCAACAAGGTCCTCGTCATGGTTCGTTTGCACATCAGCAGAGCCAGTCTGGTCTGCCCTGCCGCTGCGCTTTTTTCTGAGAAGATTAGACCAAAGCACAAACATCACCTTTCTTTCTAACGCAACACAGGTGGTGGTGGGTGTCACTCCATGTAAAAACCAAGCGTGACCAACAACTGAATGAGAAACTTATTTCAGGGACAACGAAGCTGTTTGTGGGTCCTCTGATCATTTCTACATTTTCTAAATATTTAAAACCAGGTTCAAATGTTTAACCGTTCCAGCCCAGCAACTCCACACAGGACGTAAAAACGAACTTGGGTAGCTTCTTAAGACGTGACAGCGTCCGACAACAGTATGAACACTGTACTATGAAGAAAAGCAAAGACATTCTGCTGTTACATGTCATGAGCAGCAGCAGGAGGTGTTACCTGTGTATGGGCGTGATCTGCTCCAGGTCAGTGATTCTCATGAACGGCTTGTGAAAGTAGTGCAGCTGTAGGATACAGGCCAGCAGGAAGAAGCCGGGGATCAGAATGCTAGTGAAGAGTTCAGACAGAGCAAAGGTCTCCAGGCCGATCGCTGCCAGCCTGAGGATGACAGAGCAACACCGTGGGCATTTCAGATTTCGGCACAGGTTGTGGTTGATTGCTACACTCTGGAAGTGGAATGAGGGTGCGTGTTAGAGGGTTTGCTGAATACTATCGTCACGTTTCGGGGAAAAAGTGTTTTCTAAGTACAGTGCAAAAAAAAGAAGAAAAGAAATGCCAGCCCTTTCCTATTGGTGGAAAAATGTAGCATATCGACCAATAAGAAATCATGAGCTGTGCTTGCTTAGGAAGAGGGTAAAGTTTTGGGAGTGACAGAGAGAGCGACGTGGACAGAAAGTTTTGTTTCTTCTGTTTTGTGTCAAAAATGGCCCAACACGCCCCAGAGATCATGAAACATTTTTACCAATAATGTTTCATGATCTCTGACATTTTGTGTAAATTTAAGCACGTATCAATTACAACTTTGACTTAGATCGTGCTCGTAAACAAACCACCTCATGTTGTTTAGCTTTCTGGATTTCATGCTTATTTATTATATACAGTACATAAGATCAAAATTCACACGTTTTATTTAACTGAAAGGCTCAATTATCTCAGCTAAAGAAAATAAAAAGTTATCAAATATATTTATATGAAACACATGCATGTATAATGTTTTATATACTATAAGCACCTTTAGGCGACTGCTGTAGTGATTTGGTGCTGTATAAACAAAAACTGAGTTACACTGAATAAAAATATAATCTTTTGTTTTTGCTCCCGTTTTTCATGAGCTGAACTCAAAGCTCTGAAACATTTTCTACTACACTAAAGATCCATCACTTCCATATGTTGTCCACAAATCTGTCTAAATCTGTGTTAGTGAGAACGTCTCCTTCGCTGAGCTAATCCATCCCAGCTCACAGGTGTGGCATGTCAATGTGCTGATTGAACAGCATGAATACTGACATGCCACACCTCTAATATACATATATATGTATATAATACAATAATAATAATAAATGTTCTTATTGCTCTTATTGCTGTAAATCTGTACACAGGCAGGTAAACGGTGCAGACAGGATTAAAAAAGCTTTAGTTAAAGCACGTACTGTACTTCTGTGAAACCAGTCAAGTTCCTCCAGTATCCAGGGAAGTCTTCAAACTGGTAAGTGTAGATGGAAATCAGCACAAGCATGGTGTAGGCCACAACGAGCCACCAGAAGAGCTTCAGCAGGCGCCTCCACAGAGAATAGTAAACCTGAAAAATAGGAACAAGTTACGAGTTAAAAGAGATTTTTAAAATTACTTATTATGACATACGAAACATTCGAGGAGGCGTTTTAACACAGTTTAACACAAAAGGGCCAGAAGCCATTTATTTGGCATGATGATGTCTACGACATGTGTGCATACCTGATAAAGGCACATGCAGAGCAGGAACAGCAGCATGTAGATGATCTTGTATGCAACAAGTTTTCCAGCAAAGGACACCATGATGAACATCCCTCCACAGACATAGATCCAGTATTTGGCATAGCAGCTCATCACCATGCCTCCCAGAACCTTCAGCACAGATTCATTACCAGCCTCCTCGTCTAATAAGGACGAGACGTTGGGAAGAAACCGAGGTTAGGTGTACAGCACAGTAACGATGGAGAGCCACGCTGCTGCCACACGGGCTGAACGGGACCTGTCAGAGGAGACGGCTGCAGAGCTGCGGCTACATGAAAAGCTAAGAGAGATACTGCAGTATTCTGCTTGATGGAAATGCATAACCTCCCACACACAGTGCTGGAAAATGAACATTCTGAATGGTCGAGACCTCACTCAGACTGCCAGAGGAACTGGAGTGTTTGTGATGTCGGGGTGTGTCCGTTACTTTTAGTGGTAATCCATCGTTGATTATCAGGATCCAGTTTGAATCAATGTTTTGTTTTTAACTTTTTTATGACGTTTGTTCTGTCACATTGTACGATTCTACCTATTTGAGCTATTTGTTGTATTTTTGATGTGTTTCACTTAATAATTAAGGACTGCAATAAAGGAATTTCCCAACTCTGGGATAAACACAGTACACCTTATTTTACCAGAATTTTTAACATCTAATCACTGATATGAAAACAAACCTAAATCATTTCATTTATTCAGCAGGTCAGTGTGAAGTTGTGTGTGTGATTCTGACCTCCTGTAGTGACTTCCTGTAGTGGTGTGGCTATTTTCCTTTTCCTGCTGAAGTTTTCCTTCACTGACTGACGTACTAACAGCCAAAAGGTTAAGGTAAATAAAAGCTGGAGAGACAGAGGGAAAGAAGACGAACATGAAGACCACAAGTTCAGTTTTAAGACACGCAGAATACACAAAAGTACAAACGCAACCAACTTTGCAAATTCATGCAAAACATCATTGTTGAGCATCCAGCAAATCAACAATAAAACCAAATACACACGAGACAAAGTTACTGTGCAGTAACTACACACAACGTAACCAAACAGACAAAAATGAGCCAAGCTGCACAACAACAACGGGATGATCCGTGTTACTTTGCCCAATGCTGGGCACTGAAAGGAAAACAATGTTGAGACTCCAAAGTGCTGTTTGCTACCAGCCTCACTCATGCACGGACACACACATTCATACATCACTGTAGTCTATACCCTAAGTATTTTCTGTCACACTCTGATCAATGAAGGGGTTCAGTATTTTGCCCAAGGAGGGGCTGAATGTGCTCAACACAACGTCCAGTCACCAAACCAGGTTAGTCATGAAACGTCAGCTCTGTGGTGAGAAAGCAGCCAAAGCTACTGGCTGACACGTCTGCGGACTGTTTGGCGATTCCCTCGAGCGCCTTCAGATTCGATTAGAAATATTATCCAACTCAAAGCTAAATGTCATATTTCAGCTTATTTACCAACAGCTGGCTCTTGGCTAAGCAGCAGTACGTCTGTCTGTGTTACTGTGTTGTGTTCCCTCCAACACTGATGTTTTTGTTCATGTTTGCAGTGTTTCTGTGCATCACTGTGCTCAAAGGTTTCTGTGGTAGAATAAACAGACACAAGCGGAGCTGCAGCGTCCAAGCTGTTAATGTTACACGTGTTGCATTTGCAGCACACTTGCTGTCAAAGTGATGAAGCTGTTTTCATCCTTCATCTGTTGTTAGTCGTGTCTTTATTCTGTTTCACTGTGTGGACTTTTATAATTACTAGATCAAGTCAGGTTAAGAATTAGCGGTGAAGGCCCTCGTGCTGTGGTTTAAAGGAACACGAGATGCAGTACTTGCACATTCAGCCTCTGACCAACAACAGTGAGTATCTGATGTAGAAATGATCTGAGAAACCAGCTCTGCTATTGTTGTTGTTGTTCGAGAGCACATGGTGAGAACTGGACAGTTTAACCTTCTAGGAGCTGTACAGACCAATAAGTAAAGCCAAACACATATTTATGGGTAAACATCCTGCTGAATGTTACAATCCGTCACAATTTCATAACTTCGTTATCATGTCGTTATCAGGGAGAGCCTTCAGTTTTCAGGCCCCTCTTCTGTGGAACCAGCTTCCAGTTTGGATTCAGGAGACAGACACTATCTCTACTTTCAAGATTAGGCTTCAAACTTTCCTTTTTGCTAAAGCATATAGTTAGGGCTGGACCAGGTGACCCTGAATCCTCCCTTAGTTATGCTGCAATAGACATAGGCTGCCGGGGGATTCCCATGATGCATTGAGTTTTTCCTTTCCAGTCACCTTTCTCACTCACTATATGTTAACAGACCTCTCTGCATTGACTCATATCTGTTATTAACCTCTGTCTCTCTTCCACAGCATGTCTTTTATCCTGTCTTCCTTCTCTCACCCCAACCGGTCGCAGCAGATGGCCGCCCCTCCCTGAGCCTGGTTCTGCCGGAGGTTTCTTCCTGTTAAAAGGGAGTTTTTCCTTCCCACTGTTGCCAAAGTGCTTGCTCATAGGGGGTCATATGATTGTTGGGCTTTTCTCTGTATCTATGAAGTGCCTTGAGGCGACTTATGTTGTGATTTGGCGCTATATAAATAAAATTGAATTGAATTGAATTGAATGTCACATATGCTCTCTTCTTACCATAGCTCCCAGTCTGAGGCAGGGGTACTGGGTTCTATTCAGTCCTAGCTGTCCGAGGCTCATGGTTCCCACTGTGGTGGGCAGCTCAGGTTGAAGCTCCATGGCCCAGACGTACTGCAGACAGCACAGAGCCAAGCCGTAGAGCAGGATGAATGGCGAGCACAATGTGGCTGCATGTCGCCTGAAAACACAGACCCCGCCCCCAACTCAATCAGACTATTAAAATACTGGGAAACAAGTTTAAATGCACAACAGTTAAAAAACACTGCAATTAATAATTATTGTTGTGTGATGTATTTTTTCCCTACAATATCTGTAATCTTCTCAATGATCAGTTATTATTAGCAAAATCCACAATCAATGATTTTTTTAATATATCAGAGAGGAGCTGCTGAGGCACTCTGTTTGGGATCAATTTATATAAAAATGCATTCTTGGAAGCAACCAGACCTGATTAAGACCGATCCAAGTCTTCATCAGGGTCTGACAGATGCACCGTCAGGATTAAGTAAGTATTGAGTTCTTTAACCTCTAGAGGGTGTTACAGTTACAGGTGTTACATTTACAAATATTTAAGAAGTATCAATGAACATGTTTACACACAATAACCAGGCAGCAGACGCTTGACTTGTTCTGTCACAGATGTGTAACAAACGTGTGGTAACAGTACCTCGCACGCAGGATCCAAATGAGACACGCCCACAGCAGCAGCACAAAGGTTAACCAGCTGTGGTATGTGATGCTCCAAACCTGGACACAAAGTGACTGTGTGTGAAAGTCTGTGACGCTGCTGCTGAAACGAGTCTGAACAGAACTTCATGGTTACCATCATTGCTATGAGAGCACAGACGTAACTCTGCTGCATGACCACTCTTCCCAGCAGGAAGAATGGGCTTTCACCCCGTTTCCCACTGCAGGCCACATTCGCCTCTGCACCTAAAGAAAAGAATCATATTCCTGTTCACAATGTTGCGTTAGACCTCCAACAACCATTTGTTGAGGTAAAACGAGAAACTACAATATTACAGCTCTAGAGGCAGCTGTGGCTCAGGAGGTGGACAGGAGGAGGACGTGGAGGAGGTGGACAGGTTGTCTACCAATTAGAAGTTCAGAGACTTAATCCCCAGCTCCTAAAATCTGGGTGTCACTGAAACCTGAGTTCGCCAGTGCATCAGTGTGAGGCCTGCGACAGCCTCGACCGGTGGAGGTGCTAACCACGATGGTGGTGGAGCTCACAGTGATCCACCGGGAGCAGGCAGCAGCCACTCAAAAACACCTGGAGAGAAACAGGCTGTAATCCTGGTAAAGGATCGCCTGAAAGCACCAGGGTCCCTGCGAGAGCCCAAGCAGCCAGCAGGGAAGAGGCAGCCAGTCCCATTTCCCAGTAGGTCCCGGTGGCTACGGATGCTGTATCCCGTTCACCGGGAGCCGCACAAGTGCCAGGGCAGGAAAGTTAGAAATGTGGGTAACCGGGGCACTTTCGTCTGGACTGCCGGATGATGGATGCGGGGCAGGTAATATGGTGCTTATACCATGCCCCTGAACCGCTCAGGCACTGCTCTTTTTTCTATGACATTGGATTAAACCAAGGGCAAGTAGCAGAAGCTCGATGGCTCCCCTGCCTAAGTTGGGGGACGTGGGTATGTGGCGGGATGTGGTCTGAGGATCAGCTGCAGGGGAGGGGTGGGTTCAGGGGGCAGTGCCAGTGGAGGCTGGTCAGCACACCTTTGACAGTAATTGTGTGGTTTTGCCTCCTGTTTCAGTGGACACGTAGAGGTGAAGCCGTGCTGAAAAGTCAGACACTGTTTGGCTGCACGGACCAGCGCACTCGTGTGAGCATGTTGTAAATGTAAACCTGCCATGATGGCAGCTTTCTGGCTGAGTCTGGGGTCCTTCGTGTTAGACTGAGTTATGCTAGAGCTGCAGGAAGCAAGTATCTCAGTCACAGGACTTATGGTCATTTATGTATGGCTGAGGTCATAAGGGGGTGATATTCACTGGCACCAAACCTGAGACCCCTGATCCCAGATAACTGTTGGGTGTACTTATAAGTGACATGTTTTTCATCCATTAAAACTCGTTTCTTGGTTTGAGTATACTCTATGTGTACGTCCTCAAAGACCATTAAATGTTGTTTTTCAATTAAGCTGAAAAAGTCAGTGATGTCCACAGAATATCGTTCACTTTTGTGCGCTACATCATAAATGATTCACTTCAGGCTGTCAGATCGATGTCCTCCAGTCAGGCCTATAACGGCTGTCCACTGTTTGATTCTTTTCTGACACACTTTCATACTGGGTGACTTATACTGGTGAGTCATTTCTGTGAAAAATAGCAGCTGGTACCGAGATAGGGCTGACTGTCTTCGGTCACAGTCCCTCCGCTTTCTGTTGGTACAGACAAGAGTACGACCTGAAACACAGAACACACACACACACACACACACACACACACACACACACACACACACACACACACACACACACACAGATGTTTATTTGTACTTATGTGGAGGGTATATGACAGTTTTAAATATTAAATAGTTCCAGCCCTATCTGGATGTCAGCACAAAGAGCAGCACGGTCGATACTGGTATGAGTAAGAAGAAACACCCAGTGCATCATGGGAAGCCCCCAGTAGCCTTAACATATTGCAGTGTAACTAAGGGAGGATTCAGGGTCACCTGATCCAGCCTCAGCTATATGCTTTAGCAAAAAGGAAAGTTTGATCCTAGGAACCACAAGTAAGTTAGCAGTGCTTGATCAGGGAGATAGGCTACTGCAGCATTTTGGATCAACTGAAGGCTTTTAGGACATCCTGATAATAATGAATTACAATAGTCCAGTCTAACGGTAATAAATGCATGAACTGGGGTTTTAAGCATCACTCTGAGATAAGGTATTTCTAATTTTAGAGATGTTGTACAAAAATCGAAGAAACTAGTCCCAGATTTAACAAGGACATGTCCTGGTCAGAAATGACTCCACAGTGTTAGCGGAGGCCAAAGTAATGGCATCCAGGGTAACAATCTGGTTAGACACTGTATTTCTACGAATTTTTGGAGCCAAGTACAAGAACCTCAGTTTGTCATCTGCACAGAAGTAAAAATGTATGCTATACCTACTAATGATACTGCCTAGGAGAAGCATGCATAATGTAAACTGAACTGGTCCCAGCACTGAACCCTGTGGAACTCCATTACAATATATTTTACACCTTACCACATAAAGCACCCTGAGGCGACTGCTGTTGTCATTTTGGGTCTATACAACTGAAACTGCATTGGATATATAGTGAAGATAGACAAGCATTTCTTTAGTACGATATAAAAACACAGAAGAGAAGAAGAATCTCTATTTAAATATCAGCCGTAGGCAATAAATCCAAATAGAGCCTTTTGTACAGCCAATAGAAATGATCTACCTGTGTGTCGTCTTCATAGTCGTCTTTTTGTTCATTCCAAGGCTGTAATTCCACCAGCTCTTCTTTCCTCTCGCGTCTTTTCTCCTGTTGCTGCTTTTCCTGCAGAAAAAGAAGAAGCCCTCAGAAGATTTCAGAAGATACAGTTTTTCAAAAGTCACGTGGCAGCTACAAAAGTGCATCAGCTGCAGAGTCTGTGGCATGTTAAACCCACCTGGGCCTCTTTGCTCTCCTACGTCTCCCTAACGTAAAAAATCTTTTCAATAAAAGAGTTATTTTTATTATGTTTGTTTTTATATTTTGAATATCAATATGTTTGGGTTTTTGTATAAACACTGTTTCAGTGTGTGAGATTTGATACGATAACAAAGCTTTCCATTATGTTTAAATACTTTATCAAAGAAAAGCCAGTGGGGGCACATTCAGTACTAAGAGAATATAAAGATACAGTGGGGCAAAAAAGTATTTAGTCAGCCACCGATTGTGCAAGTTCCCCCACCTAAAATGATGACAGAGGTCAGTAATTTGCACCAGAGGTACACTTCAACTGTGAGAGACAGAATGTGAAGAAAAAATCCATGAATCCACATGGTAGGATTTGTAAAGAATTTATTCGTAAATCAGGGTGGAAAATAAGTATTTGGTCACCTCAAACAAGGAAAATCTCTGGCTCTCACAGTTGAAGTGTACCTCTGGTGCAAATTACTGACCTCTGTCATCATTTTAAGTGGGGGAACTTGCACAATCGGTGGCTGACTAAATACTTTTTTGCCCCACTGTATGTTATAATATAAAAAGAGTGAGTGAGGAGATACCGCGTTAGAGCCTCCGTGACGTCCTGTTCTGAGAACAGTCACTATGGTAGTATAGAGCAAAAAGAGGATTCCTGGGTTGACATAAACTGGCCAGTCATGACTGCTGTTCAGATTGAGGTCATAGGGCAGGGTGCAGTTTCCTGGTATGATGATGTCCTTCAGACCAAAGAGTCTAGGCAGAAAAAAAGAGAAAGAAATCGAGGAATAGACCTGTGTTAATTGATTTACTAATACCGTTGTGACCAAGTGTCAGGATCTAGAACATTATGATCAGGTGTGATCAGTGAAAATCCGGCACCATAGACATAGCAAAGCAAAGATGTAGAGTCGTAGCCACAATGCTAAAGTACGATTAGCATCAGGCAATTCAGTAAAGTTTGCAAGGGAAGTATTTCAGATGTTCTTTTGTTTTAACTTTGATGATTACAGCTTACAGCTCACTAAAATCATGCACGCAGCTTCTCACAGGTGCTGGTTTAGCGTGAGCGGCCACCACGTACTACATGGTTAGAACACAGTGGCCGGAGTTCGAGTCCGACCCTTGACCTCTCCTCTTGACAACAACAATAGATTCCCTGCAGGGTTCTCGGTGGGTTTTCTTGACTGTCGTCTCAGGAGTCTCGCTTCCAGTCAACTTTCCATTGATATGCTTTGTTCCAGCAATGTGCGTCTGTGGCTCGGCGAGTCATCATCTCAACAATCCAATGAGCAGTCTTTCCTATGATTGTGTTTGTGTGCACTGAACAAGCACAAACTCAAAATGTGTACTGAACAATGAATAACCTTTTTGAATTGAATGACAAAAGAAGAAAGCTTTTTCAAATCTTTGGTGGGATACACTAGTACACGTTTTTGGGGGGTTGTTTGTTTGTTTGGGGGTTTTAAGTTGGAAACGTGTCTTTCATCACTAATGAAAATAAGTACAAGTACGTTGGGTCACAGATTTGCATGACCTGTGTTACATGCAGTAAACAAATTGAAGGAACAGAATCGTATTATTTCTGTCACCATCCACGTTACAGACACACTTCAGTCATATGCAACAGCTGTGTATGGAAGCCCGTTTCCGCCACTAAAAAAAAAGGATCCAGAACTCAAAATTCCGACATATTAACTCAAAGTAACTCGAAATTTGACATGATTTCCTCGTTACCCAGAAGCTGAAGCGTCAGCTACAAATGCTACAGCTAAGCTAAGTATTACATCCAGTCGCACAGATTGCTGAGTGTTTTCAGCCTGGCTTCACAAATGATGAAATCCCTGTTATTAGCTGAATCACATGGTGTTACTATCAGCAAACGCACTCGCCAAAGCGCCAATTTGTTGGGATCCGTTTTTGAGTGCGCGCTCCTCTGCACCATATGCTTCCGGGTAACAAGAAAGCGACCTCATTCACACATATTTTTGATTGGCAGAGCTAACTCGACATTTTGAGAAAAGTAAGTCTAAATTTCAAGAAAATAACTCAAAATTTCGAGTTATGCATACTAGCTGTTTTGTTTTTATTTAGTGGCGGAAACGGGCTTCCATAGCTGTGCCTTCATCACAATTCTAATCATTTTTTTTATCACAGCTCAGAGTTGAACTCATCTTTATGTTGATGATACCAAACATGTTCCAACGTGATCAAACAAAGTGTGAAGCTTAGGATCAGCTGACACCTGGGACATGGCACAGTAATATCAAAAAGGCTAAGAGTTCTTTTAAAGTACTAATAATAATAATCACACATCTACATTATCTACATTCAACATTTGACTATTTTCCCGTCAGCTTCACTAAAGAGACAGACTCAGTTTTATGACAGTGGAGTATGTTTGCTGGGTAAACGTCGACTAGGCTGACTGATGAACAGCTGGCTAAGTGATACCGATACAGAAACCTGCCAAGAGGGCCGTGACGTCATGAGGAAGAAACTGAGAAGAAGAGAGACCGTAAATCCCAGTGGAGGCTCATTCCACTCATGCCTCTCATGCCAGCACAGTCACACTGCGTTCATTTCGTTTCTCGTCAGTAAACTTGAATAGTTGACCCGAAAGAGAAATTTCATAGCCACAGATATATGTACTGATACAATTAAGGAGGGTTTACAGGCATGAAGGCACAGCAAATGACATTTTTGTTGTTGTAGGCTGAATTATATGTGTTTAAATACTGGCCTCTCACAGTCACTTCACCACAAAGATGGGGTCTTTATTACTCAAATGTTAAAACCAACGGCAAAACGTTGTCTTGTTCCTCTGTAAATCTGTAAATCGTGAGCCAAGTGTGGCCTTTCAGCTCTAATTTAAGGGATTTAACCCAAATTCTGGATTATCTGTTGAGGAATTAAAGCTGCTTTAAACAGAGGCTCAAAAATATCAGAGGCTCAAAAATAACTGGACAAAAGGCCGACAGGGAATTTCTTTTTAAATGTGAGGCTCAAAGTGATTCGACCGCACCGGAGAGAGACCAGCGTTGAGCTGAAACCCAAATAAACTGTTAAACAACGAATTCAAATATTTTTATTTGTTTAGATTAGAAAGTCTGCACTTCAGTTATATCTCGACAGTAAAATCCACTCTTACAAATCTGTTTGTGCAATAAATTATTGACCCAACTGTATCAAGACGTATACACGGTCTTTAATAATCAGGCCAAAAACTGGCACTGCCAGGGGTTTCGTCATGTCAACTGGAGTTTCTTTTCCCCCAGGTTACATGTCCTGCAACACTGATGAAATAGCACTTTTGCCTGCGGTCATGTGGCATCTATTTCTGTTGAAATCTGCTGAATAACCATGCACGGTATGAAATGATGCAACCTAAGGGTCGCTGTCCCCTGCAATTCTGCATATGCATATAATCTGTTATTATGAAGACTTACCTGGCCCACAGGCTTTGTGGGGGGAACAGGGCCTGGGCCAGCAGACTCTGGTATAAATACAGACACACCATATGGCCAGCAGTGAAGAAGCCCACCATCACACACAGCGCATTGAAACCCAGGTGGCTGATGGGAAGATGACATGCCCACCAAGTGCAAATACCAATGAAAAGCAGGAAGTAAATGGCTGAGAAGGCAGATGGCAGTGTGATCCCTATAAAGAAAAGGTCAGAGGTTTATATGCAGTGCACACAAAGGTCCAGAAAATGAAGTACAAACAAAGTGGGCCTGATAAAAGTTTTATGCTCCTTTGTGTCTTAAAGGAAAAACACAATATTTCTTAAAGAGCAACTTTTACGCAAATCCAGATGAATCTTTGTCATGAGTCAGATGGTGATTTGGTCATTTATGATGGAGATTTTCACCGTTTGACTATGTTGATGAACGAGAATTTCATGAGATGACGTGGATTTCCTTTAGAATTTAGATTTTTTTACGTTACAATGAAGCAAAACCAACTTGCAGCTTTTGTCTGGGCAAACAAACAAAATGTCGTCATGTAAAAGACATCAGTCGTATTTCGGCGGCGTTTTTGCTTTCAGTTCTTTCTTGAGCATTTCGACATTTATTCTTATTTTCCCTGTTTTTCCAAATCTCCTGTCAATCTTTTTTCTTGCTATTTGAGACAGGCAAAAAGATAATAATACTTGCGGCAGTAAGTATTACTGCCGCAAGTATTATTCTGGTACCTGCACCTATGGTATCAATTTGAAATCTACGTCCCTTCATTCTCGAGTTATCGTGTCCACAAACTTGGGTGTCCGCGTAGCCCGCTCGCACAGCAGGGTGACGACAACACCCCATCGGCCTTTTACAGATGAGGGGGTAATAAAAAGTAACAAAAAACAACACTAAGATCTCACCAGCAAGACCCAGCAGGCTAATCGCCAAGATCCTCCCCAGGTCCCGCAGAACTTTCTGGGCTGTAGCCTTCAACTGCTCAGCCAACTGCTTGGCTCTGGTTACTGTGGAAACCTCATCAGCATCACCAGCTAATGACCTCTCTTCTTCATCTTCCTCTCCTGTTGCCTCTTCTTCATTATCATCATCACAGTCACTGTTATCATCATCCCCAACGTCTTCTGTGTCGTCTGTTGAATTATGTTCTAGCTACGATGTGTAGGAATGAAAAGAAAGACATGCTTTGTAAATTACATCACCCAGAGGATTCCTTCGGTTACAGGAGTAGTGCTGGAGCTAATATCCTACACTTTATTTCTGCGGACACATTCTCAGCTCACTGTGTGATTATCTACTGATGTAAAAATCTGATGAAATAAATGTAGAAATCTGAATATACAGTACTGTGCAAAAAGTCTTGAGCCAATCCTTATTTCATGATGTTTTGTAATGCTTTCTGGGTGCATTTCAGAGGTTTTCTTTAGACATCGGCTGCTTACAAAAGAACGCATCTTTCATATCTTGACCTGGTGCGTTGTAACAATATGTGGCAAGTGGACAAACATAAGGCAAAAGTAAAGGTGTGAGGCCTAAAAAATAAAAACTGCAGTAGATGAACAGTATCGGAAACTCGTGTACTGTTCACTGAAGTCTCAGAGAAATGGTCTGGGTAAAAAGGAAGGAATTCTTAACCTCTTAAATGTGGACATCACATTTCATGGTTGTTAGACCACAATAGAAAATGTTACACATATAGGTGTGAATATGTTCCCATGTTTTGAAGTAGCAGCTTTGGACCGAAAGTTTTCATGTTTTATGCGACGTTCAGAAATCTTTTACTTTTTTTTACTTTGTTACGTCTTCCTGCAACTGTTAGCAGCACCTCAAATGAGCTATATTGCTCAAAGGGGCACAACTGTTGTTTCTCTTTTTGTTTTTGTACTCAGGAAAAATGCTGCTGTGTTCAGACAACAAATAAAGAGTTTTGCACAACATCACCAGAAACGACATCAGGTAAAAAGATGATTCTTTGTTTTTTCATTCATCGGGTCCGAATCAGCCCAAATCGCAAAGAGAAATTAAAAATGCATGGCGTGAAAGAGTTCGGGTCTCAGGAGTTTAAGGAAGGAAACGAAAACAATAGGCAGAGTTACGCCAAATCACAGAAGAACCAGGTGAAAATCAGTGGCAACAAGTCTGATGGATTGATGAATACACATTTAAAAAGTTTGGTTCAAATTGTTATGGTTGGTCAGGAGAGATCCAACAGTGAGTCTACAGCCATCTGTAAAACATGGTGGAGGCGCCGTCATGGTACCATCATATTTTGATCCAACCTGCAATGCCATGTGGAAAGCATCTGACATGATGCTGTCATGTCAGCTTATTTTTCAACATGACATTGGTCCCAAACACAGCATTCCTGAAAAAACACACTCAGGTATGGACTGTCCTCCCAGAGCTCCCTTATTCACATTCAGAAGCAGGTGATTTCTCCCACACCACCTCACTAAACCATCCACTCCTCCCCCTGTTCTTAATTAATACATGTAACCACTGCAGAATTTATTAGAGTGTTTCTGTAGATGGCATGACCTGTAGTGAAGACCTGAGGCATCGAGATGATCGGGACTGGAGACGGCACTGTGAGACGCTCCTGCACTGCACCCAAACAAGTGTGTAGCAGAGAGCTGAACCTAAACCTGTTGAATGAATGGCTCTTCACCCCCTCCAGGCTGTCCACTGCAGTGATGGCTGTCCATCTGTCACCTTAAACCCAGTGATTTTCTTCACTCCACCCATCCCTCCTGTTGTTCTGCTCGAGTTTGCCCTCGAGCTTCCTTCTGTAGGAATTCTTGCATTTCTGTGAATTCACCCGCAGCCCGTTCTGCACTTTCCAGTTCTTCCCTGCCCCCAGACCTGAAAGCTACGGAAGAGGATTAGGGCCACTGTTTTTTTCTTCTTTTCCAGAATTCTCAGATTAAAGTCAGAATTCTGACTTTTTCCAGAGACCTTAATCCTCCTCTGTAGAAGCCAGCCTTGTTTTAATTAGGCTTTTTTTTTCAGATCACCAGTGATTTAAGGCTTATTGTTCTCAAAGAAGAAAGTAGTCCTTGCTAGTAAGATTATGTATTTACAACATGTGTTACACTTCTCAATAAGATGAAAGGAACATGTATTCAGAGCACAGCATCAAGTCAGTTAAACCTCTGGGACACTGAGTTGTTAGTGAGCAACAATGAGATCAACAATGAGATGTCCCCCCTTAGATTTGTAAGATTTTACTTGAAAACTCAAACTGTGGCGTTATTTTTGTGCCTCTATTCTGAGCGCAGTAAATAATTTGCAAGAACAAATGCTGTATTTTGAGAAGAAAAGTTTAATTTGTGCAAACAAAATTCATTTCTGTGTGCAAGAAATGAATTTCAGTGTTGGCTATTATCCATCCACACACACAATAACAGCCCCTGTCACTCAGATCACACATCTGCTCTCAGTGTGCAAAAATTCTGACTGGCTGGAAAATAATTATAGTTATAGAAAAAAAGAAAGTTTAAGTAGACTTCAGAAATAGAATAAATGATAAGAAAACTGCCTGTGCTGTAGAATCAAGGTGGTCATACCAAATATTGACGTTCCAGGTAGTATGAATTGCACACCCCTCGTCTTTGCCTTAGCTGCTGTATTTGTTTGTATGTTTGACAATGTTTTGATAAATTGCTGTACCCATTTTTCTAGCAACATATAAATGGTAAATGGCCTGTATTTGTATAGCGCTTTACTCGTCCCTAAGGACCCCAAAGCGCTTTACACAACCTGTCATCCACACATTCACACACTGGTGATGGCAGCTACATTGTAGCCACAGCCACCCTGGGGCACTGACAGAGGCGAGGCTGCCGGACACTGGCGCCACCGGGCCCTCTGACCACCACCAGTAGGCAACGGGTGAAGCGTCTTGCCCAAGGACACAACGACCGAGACTGTCCAAGCCGGGGCTTGAACCGGCAACCTTCCGATTACAAGGCGACCTCCCAACTCTTGAGCCACGATCGCCCCATATAAAGAATTGAAAGCTGTCTCAAGACTTTTGAGTAGTACTGTACTCGAGGAATTGGTTTCACTGAGTAATATCCATGCACTTGATCTGGTGAGGCACGGATTAGCACACTCAGTTGTGTGTGAGTATCAACAATTTGTAAGAGGACTTCATTTTTCACACAGTCTACTTCAGCTTTTGATTAAAAAATGACGTGTTATTGTTCCTCTGAGGTTGGATTTCAATCATTTTAGAACCTGCTATGATGCTAAAAGACAAAAAACAACAACACAGTTTTGTTTTGACCTTCTCCTTGCTGCATGCACTAGTGATTGTCCATCTATCATATATAGTTTTTATGTGTAATTTTGTGACTTCTTTGATTTCAGCACAACCACACTGCTGGTTTCCTGTCATAAAGATACACATTAAAACATATGCAAAGAGACTCACCGATGTAATGTTGGCAGCAGCCACCATTTCTCTGTTCCTGACCAATCTGCTGCAGAGGATGACTGTTACCAATGCAAGTATACACACACCAAGGTCTGGGCACAGGAGACGTGCCACTTTCCAAGGGTCTTCCAAGGGAAGCCTATGACACACGTACACATGTAAGGCTGTTACAATTATAGGATAAATAAAGTATATCTCATTTTATCTCAACTCATGTAAAACATTTCAGAGATATCATACACAAAATGTATCCACATTGCATGGTGGATGTATGGATACCATTACAATCCAGAGTTCTGTTGGGAACACTTGATTTATTCAAATGAGTGAATGAATAGTGGTATTGTAAAGCGCTTTGGGTGCCTTGAAAAGCGCTATATAAATCCAATCTATTATTATTATTATTATTAAATGTTATTTGACACAAATTTGCTGCAAATCAAGCAAAAAGTTAGATACGTGGCTAATAGAAGACCAAATAAATACAGAATGCTAAAAGATGAATGTATACAGGCAATAGTGAATTTAAGGTTGCACTCGTGCAAATAGATTTAAGGTCGCCTCCTGCCAAGTTCATACTAATCGAATCAGTTTAATCTGCAGCTTTACAAAAACAGCATACGGCCCATGTGACATAGATGCACACTGACAGGAAGAAGGTGCTCTGGTCCCTAATCGTTATCATAGCGTGAGTTTGGGAAAGCACAAAAAGTTCGTAGAAGCTTTGCAACCAGGGACCTTGAAGACCTGTGTGCAATTCTAACAATGGGAATAAGGTTGATTAAGATGGTTTAAATGCAAAAGGCGCTTTCATTAAAGTAAACTGAATTAAATGTGATTTAATGTACAGCGCTATGTTCAAATGAAAAAGTATTAATGGCAGTGTTTTAAAATAAGCATCTTCATTTCAGTATTTTCTTCCTCAGGTGTCTATTCAGTTCAATTTATTTTTATTTCTCTTATTTATATAGTGTAAAACTTACAACAACTTTCATCTAAAGGTGCTAAAATAATACAGAGAAAGGCCAAACAATCCTGTGACCCCCCGGTGAGCAAGTGCAAAGGAAAAAATAACTTTTCACAAAGAAACATGTGTGAGAACCAGGCTCAGGGAGGAGGCAGCCCTCTCCACCACTGGCTGAGGGTGAGGAGACAAGGAGAGAGCGGTGGGAGGCTTTGCATTTACTTGTGGGCTACATTTACCTACTATTTCCCACAATCAGCCCATCAGTGACACTGGCAGGGATACATGGTGCAACTCATGGAATTAGATACATAGTTACCTACCTTGACAGTCCTATATGTCTGCTTATGGTATTCCATTGTGAACAGTTATCACCTATTGCAGTGTTGAGAGGAGGATATGTGTATAGTACTGTCTGGAAGCAGATATGAGCCAGTACAAATAGCAGACTGGTGCAGAATATTGCTCTGATAAAGCGTCCTGTGTGACCTAAAAGGCAAAGACAGGAGAGATACAGAAACGGTTAAATGCAGCATAAATAAAACCAAGAGAATAAATAAATCTTTATTTTACAGACATGGAATAAGTATATGCAAGACACTGAATCCTGAACTGCAATAAAGCAGAAGGGGCTCAGAGTGGAGCCGCCACGTCTCCACATCAAAAGGAGGCAGCTGAACAGACCCAGGATACAGTGCAGCGATTAAACCTCTCGGCTATCCTGGGAACACCCTGGCGTTCCTTGGATAAGCTAGAAAGAAGGCTCCTGCCCTCGCGGCCCGGATGGATGGACGGCTTAAAGAAAAGCAGGTTTCAAATGCATAAAAGGTCGGACCTGTAAACACAGATGCTCTTACCTTTGATGGTGTGTTTGTTGGGACACAGGAACCACGGTAAGAGCAGCAGGTACAAGAAGTAAACCAATGACAGGATGTTGAGGCGAAAAAGACAAGCTGCAAAGACAGAAACAGCGCAGTCAAACAGCAGTGTGGGCACATCTTTACACAGATCATCTTACTATGGAATCATCTCAGGAAAAACGATTCTGATAAATATTCAAATTATACCCATATTTGAACTGGATTTTGATGTAATGTCAGGTCTGGATTTCAGAGAGAAACCTTTTACACGTGATCATATTGTTTTTACTCATCAAACAATCAACATGTTATTAAAGTGAAAACTTTCTGCTTTAATTCAAGAGGTTTAACAAAACGATCACATTAACTGCTTATGAATTACGCCATTTGTCTTAACCTGAAACACGTTTTGGAATCACTTTGCTCACTTTAAGTTGTTGCCTGCTGTCTCTGGCCTTTTCTGTGTTACTGAGCTTTCTTTGCAGAAACAGGCGACACAGTTGATTTAGCCACTTTTATTTTTTATTTTCAAAACAAAGTGGAGTATAACACATAGTACATCAAAAACAAAACATCCAGATATGCCCCAAACAAACAGACAAAAAGCACATGGGGAGAGAAGGCAACAATGTCATACGTAGAACTCGACAGGAAATAAAACACAGCACTCAAGCCTCTAAAGTCTGGTTGAAGAGGCTTCATAAAATTGACCCACTCGCACCATAGCTTGGCAAAAACATTCTTCTTAAGACGTATTGAGAATGTAATTGATTCATTCACACTGTCCCTGCAATCTGACATAGTGGGGGGCGGAGCCAGCATCTTGTAACTGCGTTTTTGGCACAAGTATTATAAAAAGATATTCATTTCTCATGTCCTGCAGATGATCACGATCAGTTAGGAATATAGTCGAGAATTGCAAAGGTATATTATTCGCCTTAAACATGGTGATTAAGGCTTTGACTCTTTTTTCTTCTTTGCTGAGTATTTTCAGCCCACTGGTGGGGGCATACTTTACTTGCACCAAGACCTCTGTGAGTCTGCTGGAGTTACAGTGAAAAGCTACCAGATTCAACACTCGTGAATAGCTTTGCAATACCTTCGTTACATTCTTAGATTCAAAGCTGAATTACTTCAGTTAGCTTGTTTGAATCTCCTGATGTGGTGTATAGTTAGAAACAAAATGCAAATACTCAGATAACAACTAAAGCATTATCATAATGACTGTTGAGCAGCAAGGCTTTATTCTTTATAACGAGACTATTCATAACCAAAAAAAGCCCTCAGCGTTTAAACAATAGCTGCATATGTACTGAAAAAACGAATTCAGCTGAGAACCAGTTGTGTTTGTTTTATCAAAGCTGTGTGTTACAAAGAAGAGGAGAGAGAGACGGGTTTGACAGTGAAGATGAAATAAGCAGAGGTAGTTAAGGTAGATGACTTTAAGCACTGTTGTTTACTATCAAAAGCAAGGACCGTGTACAAGAGAGATGAAGAAGAGCGCAAACAGGGTGGAGTGGGTGGAGGCGAGTGTTAGGGATGCTTTGTTACAGAGGGATAGCAGCAAAACGGTAAAGGGACTACTCTCTTCTGACAGCGCACAGCCCTGTTTACCCTCGCCAGGGTGGCCTTGGGGTCAAGCACCCCTCCTTCACCCACACCCGGTAACAGCAGCTCACCTCTAAATCCATGCATCCTGTAACTAATTAGGTTCAAATTTAGCAGCCTGGAAAAACAGGCTCCAAAGTCCTGTTCACTTTTAAGGCTAGAGTAACCTGTAAGAACCCTGAGAGTGATGTAATAATAATAATACACAAAGCTAAAGCTGATCTCGAGAGGAGAGAGTGGGAACACCTTGGCCACCAACACGATCATCTCTGCTGCATGTAGATACATGTTGACAGGAAGGGAGCCAATTCCTCGGAACGATCCAACAAGGCAAGAATGAGCAGAGAAACAGAAAAAATTACAAATCCAATTTGTGCGTCCACAGTGTTCGGGTGGGAGTTGCTCGTCTTGCAATTATTGCTGTAATTAATCCCAAGGAACTAGGGATCCAATTTTTATTTATTTATTTTTCCTTTGCCCCCAGTTGCCAGCCAGAGCCTCCTTCAGCACCCTCGAATAGGATTTCCCATTAATTGGATGATAATTGGAGCATACTCTCTGGTCCACCTGTTTGAAGACTGGAGCCACCATTTTCAAACAAAGGGGACTCCAGAGGCTCGATCCAGACCTCCACGAGACACTGCACTGGTGCAAGAAAGGCCCACGCAGTCTGGAGCCGGGGTGCCAAACTCATTTTACATCACAGGCCACTCTGACCTTAGGTGGGCCGGACCAGTGAGACTCCCTTTACTGTTTTGTTTTTTAACCGTAATCGTAAAAAACAATTTAAGTAGAAAGTTAAAAAGAAACTTTTGTGTCATTTAATTGTTTATTGCTTCATTACTTTGTGTAGTATGAATGGCCATAAGGAAGGTTTTTATCAGTAGGAAAAGCTGATGCATCGTCTGCTCGTTTGTGGTAGCAGATCAAACAGTTCAGAGTTCAGGCCTGTGAGACTCATGTAGACACTCAGACACATCCTGTGTCTGCCATTCAAAGACACTTTGGATGAGGTTTATTTTATGTAGTATTCAAGTCTTTTTCAAGGAAGCATTCTTTCATTCAGCCTTATTTTATCCATTTACTATTACCACGGAGAACAGACGTGAAGTTTAGGGCCTGGAAGTTTGAAACCTTTCGTCCTCCACAAAAGACAATGGCTGAAGGTAAAACAGGCACCAGCCAGCTCCTAGTTTGATCAGTTCTGCAGTCAGCTCAGAAGAACAGTGATATCGACCAGGGGTTTTAAGCTTTGTGATTGTTAGTGTGTTCTGTTCTGCTTATCCTTTTTAGGCTCGCGGGGGGCTGGAGCCTCTCCCTGCTGTCTTAGGATAAGAAGCAGAGTGCACCCTGGACAGGCTGACACACAGAGACAGACAACCATTCACTCCCATTGCCTGTGGTAACTCTATCATTTAGAGTCACCAATTAACCTAGCCCCACTAACTGCATGTCTTTGGACTGTGGCAGGAAGCCGGAGTACCCGGAGAGAACCCACACAAACACAGGGAGAACATGCACAGCAAGGCGACTTATGTTGTGATTTGGCGCTATATAAATAAAATTGAATTGAATTGAATAGACCTCGGCCTGAAGGTGGAACTGGACTCAGGACCTTCTGATTGCCTGCATGTATGTTATAACAGAATCTTCATGCTGGTGCCATTTCCATGTTTTTATTCTATTGTCTTTTAAGTTCTTGTGTTTTTAGGGATTTTGCATGTGTTTGGTTTTATTTGTTTCATATTTGTTGTGCAAACTCTGAACTCTCTTAGTTTTGTCATGTTGTCATAAGAATTTTCTGGCTAGCGCCTCGCCCAGCCCTGTGAGTAACCTGTTTTTCCTCGGTGTTGGGCAACAGTGGTTCATTAGGGGAGTGTGTAAGATCAGCAGTGGCTGTACGTGGCTGGGTAATGTCACCATTGTCTATTCTTTAGAGCTGCTGACCGAGCAACCCTAGAAGCGGCATCAGGAGGGAGCGGCTACAATCTGCTCAGCTGAGACTCACTATTCAGAGCTGAGAAGAACCCGAACAGTCACTGAATTTAGCACTTAGACAAATATTGGACTGTCTGGTAATTAAGAGCTTGCTGGACAGTATTTTTATTGTTGTCTTGACTGTACAAGTTTCCTCTGTGCTCATTGTTTAAATTCTTCTCCCTGGTGGTTGTTTTTGAGACCATAATAACTGCTATTTTCAGATCTGTGTTTTATTTAGAGGCACCTCTATTCTACTTTATGTGAATTTATCGAGGGGGAATCAGTTTATTTTCTTTAAGAAAGGATCTGCTCCATTCTCTGCTCCCTGGCTGTCACACTGCCCTCCTCTGTGGAACCGATGGCTCGTTCAAACCTAGCTGGTGTTGTTGCAGGACACACAAAATTGTGTCACTAGTGGGATGTTGTGTTGGTTAGCTTTCTTTTTTGAGAAACCGGCAATCACTGGTCTCGCCCCACACCCATTATCATTATCTAGTTTTGTATATACAAGTTAGAAGGGCTCAAAAATGCTTGTAAAAGTAAGTTGCTCAGTGGTTCAGGGAGCAGTGCCAACTGGGCTAATTGGCTGCCACTCATTTGCTAATCAGCCTCGTCCCAGTAGCACACTGGGACCTGGAGGAGTTGCACACATGTCAGGCGGTCAATCACACTGTGGACTGTGCAAAAAACTCTGAGTTTGCATTACAGTGTGCACTTTGCTACACCAGCATACAGAATCAACAGTGTATCTACATGTGTCGAGAGAATGGGTAGAAAGTCTGGCTGCACAATGAAAAAGCTCCACATTTCTAACACCCTTAAATACGTTGACAGCCTGTATATAGAACAGTTTTCATAATATGAAGTTAGCTGGAGGCACTCACTGATTTCCTGTTAGATTAGTCACATACATGCTGGACTTTAAGCGCAGCTTTTGTTACTTTAAGTTCAAATCTGACTTAAAGCCCCAAACTCTTTACTCATCAAACTATTAAAAACAGCCAATACCAATCAAACCTGGCCGAGATCCTTGGTGTCCACGCCCAATCATCAGAATAGATCTTTTTCAAAGGTAAATAGTTGGAAAGATAAGTGTAGCCTTTTGGCAGCATATGAACTATATTAATCCATTCGCCTCTAGAAGGTTCTGTAGATTTACTTGTTACATTTGTTAAAGTCTTAAAGATAAAAGAAATGATGAAAACAGGCAGTACTTCACAAGAAATTTAATAAAAATAAGGAAAATTGTACGACAGGTTTAAAATTTTATCAGCTTCTAAAAGCTGATACAACTTCTATATAACTTACATCGTGCTATCAAAATTGTCTGGAACAACATAGATCCACACCCAGTGGATCTATGTCTACACCTACTGTATGAATATTCACATACAGGACAAACTCTGCATGGAGGAGCTCCACCCTGCTGCCCAGTAAAACTTCAGACCCGCCCAAAATGATGTCTCTTGACAAACATGATAACACTCGTTAGGCCCACAGGCAGCATCTATCTCTCACTAGCACTCAGAACAAACCCGACAGACAGAGGGTACGTCCAGTGTTCCAACACAAAGCACTTCCTTTTGTTCATTCTCTGATAAAACTTATACATAAATACAAACACTTCAGGTCCACCATGGTGCAGTTATACTTGCATTTTTTCATAATAAGGTAAGAGGCTACTCAAGTACTACTGTCAGTACTACATGATAGTAACAATATAGTATTGCTGGTCCATTCACACTACCATGAATGTATGTTTCACTCGTTGCACTTTCTAAGAAACAAATATAGCCGTCTCTGGTTTGATGTTTCGTTGGTGGGTTAGAGCTCTGCTCCCTCTTTGCTATCCTTTTCTTTGTTATAATGAAAAATATAAGATATTAAAAGTCTAGTTAAGCATATTTTATTTTTTTCTTGCTTCTAATACTCATTTTCCCACAGCTGTTTCTTTTTTTTAGATTGAGTTGATTTAATATAGATCCATCTATAGCTGCTCTTTGAAAGAGCTAAGAGCTTTACTTTTCACTTCCTCCATGTAAAGGTTTGCCATACTGGGTGACACTGGGGGCCTATAGCACATCCATGTTTTTGTCTGTAGAAACCCTTGTTGTATTTAAAGTGTGCAGTGGTAAGGCAGAGACTGGGGTAAACCCACTTCTGTTTTCTAAGGAGCTGTCTTGCTGTAGTCATTTTCTGACAGTCTCCACTGCCTTGGTTGTAGGGATACAAGTGAAAAAGGAGACCACATCCAACGACACAGTGGTTTCGTCTGGATCCAGTGTAAGTTTTTGGACTTCTCTCATCTGAGAAGCTTCTTCAGTTCTAAAGTGAAGGTCAGACGCCAACTAGGGAGAAACTAAATGACAAACAGAACAAGATTGTCATCCCTTTGAAACCAGGTTTATCGGAGAAACTCAGAAACTCCTAATCTTCTCCAAGCACGACATCCCAGTGCACTCAGAGCCAGCCGCACACTCAGGCATGAACTGGTTCATCCCAAGGACAAAGCCTGGAAACAAGCTAAAAAACATAGTGTATGCTGTGCAGCGCAGCGAGGAGCGCTCGGACCTCTGCACCGGACAAACCGAACAGCCACTCAATAAAGCTATGTCTACAGGACACGATGGACAAGACAACAGGACAAGTCAGAACTTTTAATGCAAACTAAGAGTGTGAACAGACTTGCATATAATCACTCTGTCACAGCTACTGACTATGTTGCTGCCATTCCATGTGCAATATTTTAGTGTGTGCAATATTCTGGCAGATGTGCAACTGCCATCCCCACCCTAAAGGACCATAGCCCTTATTTATTTATTACATTATATTACTATATTTGAACAGAGGGGGTGGCTTTCAACACCAACTGATTGCCACCAAACACAGTTTTGAGATTTCTCCCGAGGCGCCTCAACCCCCGCTCACATCTTGCATCAGTTGATCTCAATGGGTCACATGATAGGGTGAGGCAAAGTCTCTGCTGATAATGACCCAGGCATTTTTTCACACCTTGTGGTAAAGCACATGATCGATAGTAGGCCAACGACCCTGTTAAGGGACAACTCCCACTACAGCTTAAATACCTGTGACTCTCCACTATTTGGCTTTAGGACTGAAAAAGCTTCTCAGATGCGAGGTAAGTAAGTAAGTAAGTAAGTAAGTAAGTAAGTAAGTAAGTAAGTAAAACTTTATTTATACAGCCTCTTTCAAGATAAAAACCACAAAGTGCTTCACAGAAGCTAAAACATAAAAATAAAAATCAACTAAAAGCAAGTTTAAAAAGATGAGTTTTTAGCTGTTTTTTAAAAGAGACCACTGAGTCCACAGATCTCAGGCTCAAAGGAGAGACTTCCACAGTCTGGGGGCCACAGTTACAAAAAGTTTGTCGCCTTTTGTTTTCAGCCTCGTGTGCCCTGGTCACATGACCTCAGGGACCTGCTGGGTGAAAGGTCTTCAAGAAACTTCAAGAAGTCCAGTGACTTTCTGGCTGAAACTGGGAATAGTCTTCTCCCCAGTCCCTTAGCCTAACATTAACTATCATAACTAAGTACCTAACTGCAACCTTTATCTTAGCTAAAACCCGATTCTTACCTTAGCTATAAACCTAGTCTTAACCTTCAAACAACTCTTTAAAGATGTATGACACAGTTAGGACCAGCCAAAATGTTCAACTCAGATTTACAATGTCAACAAGAGGCAGCAGCAGCAGCAGCTTTGAGTTAATTGAATGTAAGAGGAATCAATCATAATTTGTCTAGTTATTTTTAGCTTACTGCTGTATGCATCAGTCACTGCAGCTCACACATGGACCCTGGGTCAGGGGCTTCAGGCATGTCCGAGGAGGCTGCAGGATAGACCCAGGACCCACTGGAGGAATTCCACCTCTCGGCTGCTTGTGTGCTTATTTACATTGTTTTGATGGTCAAAATAATCCAACGTGGTTTCATTATACAAATAAGAATAATGTTGTTTGCTTTGAATGAAAACCATGTGATACATTAGTAAAAAGATGGTGAATAACGTCTTCAATAATAATGTGGATTGTATGTTTTATACACTTTTCATTTGACAAAAGATGTAAATTAGTTGTAATTTTCAAAAATAATTCTAATAATCAAATGTTGTTCCTTTAGATGTTACAAATTGCTTAACTAATGATGCTTTGAGAAGAAATATGTTGTTTACATCATGATTGCTTGTTACAGGCAGAGCATGGCCCATCAGTCTGTGCTCACTGCTACTGTCTTACTGAGCTCCTTACTGTTAACCTTGATGACATATGACTGCTCTGCTAACTTCAGCAAATCATGTGATAACAGTTGCAATGATACCACAGTTGTTTCTTACATAGGAAAGAGCAGCTAACAGCCATGAATCACATAACTAAGGATGGATGACTTCAGATGAACTAGCTGCCTGCAGCAGCTCCCATTAACCATCAGCAGTTTTCAAATGCAGAGGGCTCACTGCACCAAAACCTTGAAGTTCACCTGATACACAGCAAATTCAAAAGTGTTCAATGTTTTGGTGTTAATAGTCTTCTTGCAAAAGTAGAGTTAATTTTACTCTAAGCAGAGTCACATTCTTTTAATGTAACTCTGAGGTGTAAAATGATAGTAGTTAAAATCGAGTGTTAAAAATGAGTGTTTCTCTGTCAAATCTGGAGGTGTTACAATGGAAACATTAACTCTTGACCTCTGAACTCTGAACTCCTACAGGGGCTATGACACCAACAGAGTCAATTCACAGACTCCGCCCCCAGCACGGCTCCAATCGAAGCTGAAGTGAAGCCGTTTCAGAACATTTTGCTCTACATATTTGAGTTGTTTGCCCTGCTTGGTAAGTCATTATAATACCACAGCCTTGAAAAAAGCTTGCATGTGAATTTTCAGTCAAACTTTTGGTCAAATACGCCTAAAACAATGTCTAGAATGTGAAATGTTGGTATAATGGTGCTACTTGAAGCCTGAAAACGATCGCCCATAAAAAACACGAGCAAACAGCAGTAGCAGACGTCCTGACTGGGTTCTACGTTAGCATAGATCCCTCCAGAGTTTTAGGTAAAAATGAAAAAGGTTGAGGTTTTACATTTAGTTCAGTATTACCTGTTGCCTGTGTCCTTGTCTTTTGGGAAAATACTTTACACAAGTAATGGCTCAAAGAGGATTCCTTTTCTTTTACTGTGCTGCAATTGTTTACTGGATTATTTGTGCCATTAATTAGTGTCAACTAATTTTTATTCAATCTCCGCACAGGATATGCTTGTGAAGATGGAATATGGGGGAGAGCAGAAGTGCGTTGAAGTTCCACAAAGGGATGAATGAAGGACATGCATATTGTATTGAAGAAATAAGTGATGAGATGCTGTTATTTGCATTTACCATGTCAGACCTTTTGATAAACAAAATTCTAATGAAAGTGAGAACATGTACACTGTTACATCTTTCAGAAAATGTTTAGAAATTGTGGTGCACAGTTCAGAATAAATGTTTTTCAAAAACCATTGCATCTTTTTAGTAAATGTTTATTTCCAAAAGAAATTTCTAGAAGTTCAGAACAGTAAAATTCCTGCTTTTTAGAATGAATTAGAAGATAACTCTTACGTAGTTAAACTAAAATACTCTTTGAGAGTTAATATATAAACTCTTAACACCAAGTGTTAAATTATCGACTCCAGACAGATTTGGTGTTTAACACTAAATCAGAGTTAACGTACCAACTCTCCAAAAAGAGTTAAATTAACACTCTCTGGTGTGGACCCATATAGACTCTTTAATAGTGTTGAAGTCAAATCCGACAGTGTTCATTTGGACATGCTGGATTTGCTGTGTAGATGAGCTAACTACCAGTGACGCCGCAGCCATCATCATGAAGCAACACTTTCGCTCTCCTGGCCTCATCTACACTAAGTGCTGTAGGCGCAGAGCATTAAGCATCATAAAGGACTCGACCAACCCCCTGGTTCATGCTCAGAGTCTGGGAGCAGATACAGTAGCATTAGATCAAGGACAGCACACAGACGTCTTAACCAGAGTATGTGAGCTGCTCATAGGGACTGACTGTACTGTTTCCTTGCTACAGTACTTTTACCCATTTACCATTCATAATATTTATTTCATCTTATTGCATATTTTTAGTCCATTTATTAAACGCTCTTATTTATTGGTTTATTATTTTACAAAATGCACTACTGTGTGGTTGATGTGTTTTGTATGCAAAGCATGAAAATGACAAATAAAAGGAATCTGAATTTGAAGTTCATCTAAAGCAGGGCTGCCCAATCCCAGTCCTCGAGAGCTACTATCCTGCAGCTTTTAGATGCATCCCTACTCCAACACAGCTGAATCAAATGGTTTGATTACCTCTTCAGCATGCCATCATGTTTGGCAAAGGCCTGATAACAAGCTATTCATTTGATTCGGGTGTGTGGGAACAAGGATGCATCTAAAAGCTGCAGGACGGTAGCTCTCGAGGACTGGGATTGGGCAGCCCTGATCTAAAGCATGGGTGTCAAACAGACACCAACCTGCTAGAACTGGCCCAGCAAAGAATCCAGTGCGGCCCCTGGATTACTGTGGGAAGTGTAAAGGAGGGCATAAAGTTTTACAGCTAACACAGACATTCATGCTGCATCAAAATAATAGATAGAAAAACAATTAAATGACAGTAAAGTTGTCTCATTATCTACTATAGAAATTGTTTTTTCACAGTGTCCACAATGAAATAATAAATAAATAACATATTAGGATTGTATATTACTTGTGTAAAAAAATTATATTTTATAATTTTATAATATCTCATCGATTTAATGTGTAACTACATTTCCTTTCACTGACAGTTGGGGCCGTTTTAAATCAAAGTGGGTTGTAAGTGTGCCATGATTTGTGTGCCACGGCTTTCTCCAGGTGTGAGACAACAGGCCGGTTTTCAGAGCAGCCAAATAAAGATTCAGGTGCGTCACCAGCCAAGATTTCGACAGAGTGATGGAGAAGCAGGCTGTCAGAACTATTAGGAACCTGCTGGAAAAACTGCAGTCCCTTATCATAGAGCCATGACTCTTTTTGGTTATGGTGCAGTGCAGCTGCTCCATTGTGGCACTATTGTGTGATGATTTCGCACAACAGTGCCAATCTTTCTCCTCACTGAGATCACTTGTCACTTCTGGACTCTAATTTTTCAAACTGGTTCTCTTTGTATTCTGACAGCTTTCACTGGTTTTATTGGATTTACTGAATTTTACTGTGGAGTGACTGAAATCCTGCACTGACACCTTCAACTCTGCTGATGTCATCACTGCACTGACGCCTGGTTTCCTGACCTTTCCCAGTGGTCCACAACCTTCAGTCAAAGTTACCCCAGCTAACTCAAGGATGCTCAGTTATTTACTGACCTTAGAAGCCATCAGGCGCAGCTACATATCCATCTACATATGTCACTATGTTCACTATGCGATGTTCATTACCATCGCATGAAGGAATTGCTAAGCACACTCAACTATAACCAGCGAAAAACATCTTACTTGGCTGGTTTCATTAACAAGCACAATCCAAGGCTCTTGTTTGACACCATTAACAGACTTAGACTTACTCCTGATTCCTCCTCTTTGCTTACCACGTTTTCTGATACTGCTAAATTCCTTTGGTGACAAGTTCAAAGCTATCAGATCATAATTTGAGTCTAGATGATTTTACCCTCGTCGAGTGTCTCACCCAGTTCTGATTTCAATAACAGCTCTCATTGATATTGCCTCACACGTGCACTCTTCTTCCTGCCCGACTGACATCACCCCTCCATCTGCCCCAGCTTCTCTCCATCATATATATACACCTTTTGAAGGCGAACC
>NW_005187657.1:107051-109759 GCF_000239375.1 Pundamilia nyererei | reverse complement strand
ATTATTATTATTATTATATATCCAGTCCTTTCATCTGGATCCTTGCTGCTTTCACGTAGCAGAGGGAAATAATATCTTTGATAAATTTAATTTTTTTGTTTCAATTGAAAATGAAAACAAAAGCCCAGCACAGAAACATCATGAATAATTACTAATGATACTCTCACTTAGATAAAGGTGAGTAATCCATTTTAGTCTCACTAAACAGAGCCGAGTTGACTGGAACTGTTCTCTAAAAGTTTTATCACACATCTAACATATACTTCAGAATTCATATTAGTCAGTTTAGGCACCCCTTGTATGTGGATCTATACTTAGACCTCTTCTGTTTTCACTACATACGTTACCTCTGGGTCATGTATGAAACATGTTCAAATGCATCTCCGACCACTGCTATGCTGATAATATGTAGCTGTAGTTTTCTGCTAAGCCAACAACCCCAACACAATGCTTTTCTGCCATTAATAATTGGATGTCTTCAAACTTTGCTCGTGTAAATCCAGGTGAAACAGAGGTTCTTGTGTTCTGCGAGACTGAAGAAGTCAGCTGGATGGGTGACGAAACGTTTCTCCCACAAAACGCTATGTCCAGATGAACTGGATCAACGTTTGGAGATTTACTTACCTGGATGACTGAGCATGCATCAAGATATACCAAACATGTTCTCTTGCTTCATTTGATGTATTTTACTATACACGGTACAGAACAGAGAATGAAACACCTGCAAATGTGTATGAAATGGCTTTTGCCAGACCATCTGATTTCCGTGCCACCCAAAGAAAATCTTACTAGCTCCACCTCTGAGTGTGACACAACCACCACCATCTAATATCTTTGCACTGACAGGCGTTCACTACTGTTAGGTTTTGTATTGTTCATTGTCATTTATGCTTAGAAATATTTACTCATATATGCTTAGAGGTGTATAATCATTTGTAGATTGAAAGAATGTCTCATCCTAGGAGGTCTGTAACGGCTCTGTGTAGCATGAAGGGGGGAGTGCGTTCACTCCTCTACAGAGTGTTCTGGCATAGATCCGTACCTTCTCTTGTTGATATATGGCATAGCAAACACACGTATATCTGTTTAAGTATAAGAGCCTTTTGTTCAGATGGCCACACACACACACACACACACACACACACACACACACACACACACACACACACACACACAGTATTCTTTGTTCACATGTATACCTATGTAAGATGTTATTTGTTAATGACCCTATGCATATTCATGTAACCTCAATAAAAGGGCAGTGTTACGGGAGAACGGAGAGAGCAACTGGGGTCAAGTGAAGGAGCGGCGTTTGTCCGGTCTCTCCCGTGCACGAGAAACATGAAGAACTTTGCCTACTTCGTGTCTTGCTTGCTGTGTAATTATATTGTCCTCAACCTTCCAGCGGATGGGTTCAAGCTACAAACCTATCAACTACCAAAGCAACAAACACTGGAGCCAGTTCTTGAACGGCCTTCTACATCATCTGCTGGGGCATCTGAGGTCTCCCCTACACAGGCTAGAGCTAATTAAAGGGAGCTCCATACAGGTTCATAGACTGCAGTGGAGATGTGGAAATACTTTTATTTTTATTACATGAAAGAGTGCCACAGGAATATGATAGTCAAGTGCATACTGCATCAAGGACAGAGCAACTGCAATATACTTGCTGACACAAGTTTGTCTTTCTGCAACCCTCTATTCACACAACTGAGGAAAACTAGAACAGAAGTGCAATTTAGAGAAGTCAAAAGGGAATCCTCTGTGTCAGCGGGAGACGTTCTTTTCTGCTGGGAGTGCCTCAGCGTGCCGGTCGGCATGTTTGATTTGGCCAAAGGGATTTGTATCTCCTCCCTGGATGAAACTAGGGGTCTTTCCACTTTTAGGCGAATGTGTAAACTGCTAAACTATCAGAGCTCTCTATATTAGTATTTAACTTAAAAATCCCTCATTGTGCTTCCAAGCCAGGGTTTCCTGCTTCTTGTTCAGTTGAACAATAACTGATGCGTCCTGTCATCAAACCTTAGCTTAGCACTGAACTCAAATACACAGGGCAGAACAACGGCAAACAACAATAAAAGGAAGTGCACAATATGTGCCAAGGACAAAATCCACAATCAAATACAAGAGTACCAAGAGCGACAGCTAGCTCGCTGACTAACAATGCCACATTTAGATTTTTAACTTTATGTCTCCGTTTGAGTCCATGCTGAGATTCAGTCTGGCAGATTATGTTATTGCTGCTCACCTCATACATGAGTGCACTTTTGCAAGCTCCAGGTTGCAGAAAGGCTCCCTTCATGTGAGGTCCTCAGAACTCTTAAACGTAGCTTTATGTATGATGACATGATTAGAGAGATGAAATAAAGACATGGTGATCACATTCTCTCCAGTTATAACAGAGGTTTGATCAAATGCTATTTATATTACAATCTGTTCTGTCAGTGAGATTCCTCTCCACTCTTTTTCAGATCTAAAAGGTAAAAACGCTTCTGCTGAGGAAAGAATCAAAGCGAGGAGCAACGGTGATAAAGGTCCAGCTCAGCTTTGTTGGAATGGAACATTCTCTTGTTGCATGTAGTAGAGTTCATCCTGAGCAACTTTCCTGTTTTTGTGGAAAGAAAAAAGGTGTGCGCACACACACACACACACACACACACACACACACACACACACACACACACACACACACACACACACACACACAC
>NW_005187657.1:83910-106565 GCF_000239375.1 Pundamilia nyererei | reverse complement strand
TTTCACACCTGAGCCTCAACTCTCGCGGCCCGGTACCAAACGACTCACGGACCGGTACCGGCCCGAGGCCCGGGGGTTGGGGACCGCTGATCTAGAACACTGTGGTCAGAAATAGATAGACATGGTCAACAACATTCTTGGGTGGGCCGTGGGGTTTAAACGACAATCAGCTGATACTAAGGGGCACAAAGTGAGCCAGGAAAATATAAGAGACACATTTACAGCCACCTGAACCACTGCTACGACGCCGATGGATCCATTTATTGCCCAGTTTTGCTCAGCCCACAGCTGTTGCCATCCCGTTCAAGGTTCGATGTGTTCAGAGATGCTTTTGTACATACTTGGGTTGTAGCGAGCGGTGATTTGAATCACTGTTGTCTTCCTGAAGCAGTCTGACCTCCACTAACAACAAAGCCACTCACTGGATGTTTTCTTGTTTTGCAGACCAGTCTCTGTAAACTCTAGAAATGCTTGTGTGGGAAAATCCTATCAGGTCAGCAGATTCTGAAATGCTCAAATCAGCCCATCTGGCACTAACAATGACGCCACGTTCCAAGTCACACAAATGAACTTTCTTCCAAATTTTTATGCTCATGTTGAACTTGTGTTCAAAGTGTGTTAACAAGCAGCTCAACAGGTGTACCTAATGAAGTGGCTGGTGTGTGTCATTTATGGCCCAGTGCTCCTCTGCACCGTTTCCATGACAGTAAAAACAAATACACTGCATAACATAAATGTCTGTGATGATACATCAGCCGAAGGAATCGGAAGAGTTGAAGGTGAGAGCCTGGATTTGAAGCAAACACTTAAAGAACAGAAACAGTTTTGACTCGGGCCTGATGAAATCACTCAACAAGCTGCCAAAATGTTGAACTGACTGACCAAACACCAGAAACCACAGAAAGAATACCAGCTGATCAAAACTAACAAACAACAGAGCCGTTTTATTGGGTATAACAGACGCAAAACACTTAGTCTAGCTAGCAGAGGAGCAGACTCGTTCAGCAGCCTGATGCTGAATTCTCTTATATTCTGTCATCTGTATATTCAGAGAAATAGCACAAAAACTTGTGTCAGGGTGAAAATACAGCAGTACTTATTGCCAAGTATTTCAAGCAGGTACACAGTGTGTAGGTCTGTAGCTGTGAGACTCAGCGGTGCTTTGCAGCCTATTCCTTATCAAAGGATGTTTCTGCCCAGTATACAGGTTGAGTGGCTCACAGCAAACTCAGACATATCAGTGTATGTCAGAGAGACAAAGTGCTTCAAGTGCAAAGAATGAACGTACTAAATCAGTCTGTGGGATTGCTTAAATGTGACTGTAGTGTGCGGCATGTTAAAGGCCTGTGAGAGCAGGAAAGCACTGGCTCTGCCCTGGTTCATATGTGTTTAAATGAGTTCTCCAGCTATAGTCAGATATTCCATGAGTTAAGGCTCTGTTACAAACAGGCCAATCACAGCACTGAAGCAGACGCTGTCCCAACTCTGAACTCTCCAAACGTAGCTATCCTCTTTGCCTCCTGGCATCAACATGTAACAGTATACCTTTACCATTAAAACTGAGCACGTAGGAAAATCGGACTCCGAGTCAAGAGCAGGTTGTACAGTTTCCTTTTCTTAGAAATGACAGTGAGATGAGCTGCTGTTCAGTGTGCTGATGGTGGCGAAATTAAAGCACAAATAAATCCTTCTCTCTGACTCACTCCTACACACCGAGGATTTCTCACCGAGCTGTGAAGTCCTGTTAAACTGCACTACTGTGGAATGACTCTGACTCACTAGGCTACATCACACAGTTCTCTTGTAAACAGGCTCATTTTTGTTACTCAGATCAGGTCTGTGTCTGAAACAAACCCAGCCAGTGGTGCTGCGCTTTTTTCCCCTCTCATCTTTTTTAATTCAGATCTTTCACCGAAACCTAAAATAACACCTCGCTACTTATGTTCAACACGCTCGAGTGAAGTGTACTTGTGTAAACTACATTATTCCACAGCCCTTATAAAGTTGTTGTTGTTGATACTTGATCCATCATTATATGTAAGGAATGGACTTTCTTACTGTCTCTGCAAAGAAACAGGTGGAAGGAATCTGTCAACTCTGGGTTGTGAGCATTGGAATACACTCCCAGCAACAAGAAGCTCCTGTCTCATTGTTCCTTTGCCAGCTATCTATCAAAAATTAAGGTCCTCACAACAAATATTTGCTTTGAAGCTGTACTTCCACGTACGTTTGCATGTTTTTATAAATCACTGTCACTAACGTTCATAAAAAGTCAATGTACCACGAGTTTTGAAACAACTGATTTCAAACATTATTCATAAAAGTGCTTTCTATCAAACATTCTCCCAAGGTCCAGTGTCTTACCCAAGGACACTTTGGCAGACTGGGATCAAACTACCAACCTTGGGATTAGCAGATGAGCTACAACCACCCTTAATATTTGAAATTTTAGTGTGAAGAGCAACACATGATCAGGATCACAAAGTGTTTGTTTGGATGAGGGTAATTCTCCAGGAAATGTTGATGCAATGTCCTCTTGGCTGTTATATCGTCGGGTTTCACTTCCTTTGTATCACAATGTGAACTGTTTAAAGACACAATGTTGCACGTTGTAACAAGTTGCATCCTGTCTGAGACTGTTTCTGTTTCTCTCAGTCTCCCAACATTTCATAGCAACAGTAGTCATGCCCCACACAGTAAGACTGTTAACATTCCAGCTTATGACATTTGTCCTCTGAGATTGCCAGCTGGATTTAGGCTAAACATACACTTCCTGTTTTATCTGAGCAGAATATTAATTTTACTTGTTACAAACTCTGCTGAATGACACTCCTAACCTAAACCAGAGCAGATTGGGCATAAAAACATTTAAATAACATGGCTTTAGATTTGGAAAATCCCTAAATGGCAGAAAAGAGTCATTATTTTTGTATTTGGGTGAAACAGAATAGATAGTGTAAATGATCCATAAACAGCAGTAGTTATTTTTAACTGAATATGTGACCGTGGCGTTCAGAGGGCTCTGTGCAGGAATCAGCATTATTGGGTTTCCTAAGAAGAGGCTCTGTGATCACCAGAGTTTTCCATGATATTAGTACAGCTTCACACTGGGAACCTGATCAAACCAAGCCAACAGTTCAGACTTTGACTATATGCTCAAAATCACAACTTTGTTGTGATTCTTCTCAGAGGAATTTGTTAGAGAAGTGCAGTGTATCGCGTGCAGGAACCTGTGTGGGACTGCCTTTACAGAACAGCACCACTGATTCAAACCACAACTGAGAGAAGTTTGCGGTGAACATGCGAGCAAGAAGACAAACACGTGTCAGGACCCAGCCTTTTGCAGGTCTTTATGAAAGAGTAGCAGTACAACACTGCGGTGGTAAAGGAGGAGAATGGCAGTACGAACTGTTTGCTGATGTGTTCAGCAACATTCAGGAGACCATTCTTCCAAAAGCTTTGGGACAGCTACACCCTTCATCTTTAAACAGCGTCTGCATGAACCGCTGAGCAATGGCACTGCTCCCAACATACTACGAATGACCGTCACCAACATGTCATATTTACACAACTGTAAAGGAAAGTACCAGTGCAGTCGAGTCAGTGCAGGGTGTGTCAGCGGGCTGCTGGAGACCACAGCCACACACTGCTTTTAGCAAGGACCCACCACCCAACAAGCCACTGGATTGTTGTCTGTCCCACACACAGAGGGTCGTCTTCTCTCCTGCAGGCCCCAACTGAAAGGCATTTCATCATGTCCACTGTTAAACTGATGGCTGACTGAGAAACGGGGGCGCAAACAAGCTTTTCCACAGCCCAGACAGGATGGCAGCTTTAACACGCGCAATAGACACACTTACTTTCCGCTCACGCTCAGGAAAACCTGCAGTGCATGCAGCAGTTCGGTTACCTAATGTGAACTGGTGTTTTCCACATCAGCGCCTTGGAGAAAAGCTCGTGCTCGTGCACGCGCACGCGCAGCAGTGACACTTTTGAGCCAAACTCCGGAGCAGAGAGCTGTGTGACACGCAGGGCTGAGAGTTTCTGTGAACACCTCTGAACTATAAACGCAGTGTGGAAATGTGTCGGCCTGTACGACTTCTGTCAAACTTGTGGAGAGTTTTGACTCCCTGGCGAACTCCCAGTGCGTCACGGAGCCGAGCCCGGACGAGCCGAGAGCCGCTGTGCTGGCATCAGTGCAGCTGCTTCTCTTTCAGCTTACCTGTTAAGAGGCCGGAGGGCAGCAGAAGGCAGTAGAAGAGCCAGACAACCACCTGAAGATCCATGGCAGAGCACGTCAACGCCGCGCACACGGCACGAAGGCTGGCTCGATGTCAGACGCACTCCATTTGGTCTAAGGTGGCCGATCGCTGTCCGGGCCGTTACTCCGTAACGTGAACACTCACACTGAAGCTCCGCTTCGCGCTGAGCCGAGGGAGGGGGTCTTCTGTAGGGAAAGCTGGAGGCCGGGCTGAGGCGGCTCCGCGGCACATGGAAAAAGTGATTCACGGGCGGTCCGTGTGAGGGGCGTTCATACTGCAGCTGCTCACAGTCGCCTCCCTCTCTCGCAGTCTGACTGCGCGTTAAAGTTCGTGCAGAGCGCTCACAGCACTCAGTCCTTCTTCTAATGACCCTTTCACACTCTCCCGTGTCAGTCAGTACTTGGGGGTACCTGAGGCCGCTCCTCACGTCAAGTTTGGCAAAATTCGTATAATAACGCGGTCAGGTAGCGCCCCTCTGCGTACGCAGGGTGACGCAGCACCGGCGTGGAGAGGTCACCGCGTTGATCCTGATGTGATGACTTAGAAAAACGATATTAATTGAAATAAACTCGTGGCGCTCAGCAGCCACTCCTGACTGCAAAGCAGTGAAATTACGACTTGTTCTCTCCAGATGTTTCCACATTACAGAACTCCAGATATCAGCTGATTTTTCACAGGTTTCAGTTACAAAGTCAACAAAAGTTTGGATTTGATAAATCTGTGGCTGTGGCTCAGTGTCCGCATTGAGCCACAGCCACAGATTTATCTTCCAGCTTCCGGCTGCAAATCACAGAGGAGATCAATGGCGCACAGTCCACTCAGTCATCCTGTGGCTGAGTGGCTGCTGTGGACCATTCAAAGCTCACTGCTCATCAGCGTGCTAAACCTTGGGGGGTCTCTCTGTCTAAATAAATAAATAAATTACGCCCCTGTCGACACACAGTGACGTGGTTGTGATCTAGTGTTATTCTGCCCCCCCCCCCCCAAAAAAAAACAAAAAACAACAACAACAACTTTATTAAGCAACAGTATACAGAGAATGTATTTGAACATGATCAACACATGCCAGGGGGTGCATATAAAAAGTTACATAGCCTACATTCAAATAATTTGTAATTAGTACAAATAGTAATTGTTTTTATAGCCTTGTTATTAAGTGATCCACTAAGCAGTTATCAGTATAGCTGTGTTTAAAATGAGGCTTTTGGCTACTGTATTTGCATTTCTGGAAATAACATTTAGCTAAGATAGCTAACAGATTTATTATAAAGTATACATCTTCCGTTTTGCCTTTGAAAGAAACAAATACAACATTTTCCCATTTCAAAGTAAAGACAAAATGTTCTAGCACGTGACCCAGAAGTCTCAGGATAGCTTTCACATTCATGTCCCTTTTGAACTTTGTCATGATTAACTGCATAATATTTAGCACGAATATTCTCGTTACCTTTACTGTGCTTTGTTAGACAGATTCTCCCTTTGTGTGAACCCACAAGGTTGGGTGGACCGGTGTTATTTGTGTGTGTCCGCAGAGGAGGAGCTGTCACTGAAACACGCAGCAAACTATCGGGAAGGTGGCGTGATTTGAACGTGATCACCTGCTGTAACCATGGTGATTAGACAGGTAAAGTTACACTTTCACAAACAGACACTGGACATGTTGATCCACAGCACCGCTCAAAGCCCGTGTGTAGCGTGTGGAAAACTTTTACACAGAAGAAGAACACGCCCGCCCACGGTCTGCTCCAGTCCTGGTTTACCCTCCGACCAAGAGGACCGGGGGAGGCGTGGCTTTATTCATTTCGCGCGAAAATTTGTTTCTTCTTCCTGTGCAGTGTGCGCACTTCCGGAGAACGTTTGCAGACGGCGTCTGTGTGCTGGGGCTCTGCTCGTCCTCGTTTTGTTTTCGTGTTCGCTTGTGAGGCCAGCGGCATGTCTCAGGCTCGGGTTACCGACTTCTACTCCCGGACGAAGAAAGCCACTGGCGGCCCAACGAAGCCGGCAGAGCCACGCAGCGCCTTCTCGTGTTCGTCGACAGTTCATGAAGAGTTTCTCCGTGTAATCGACGAGGCCGCGGGGCTGAACCATGGCGCGGAGCAACCCCTCTCCAGCCCCCGCACCCCCAAGCGGGGCTCTGCTGACCTCGGAGCGACCGTGTCCGCCGCAGCCGTCGAGCACAGCACCGCCAAGAAGAGGCGGCAGGCGGATCTCGGAGCACCGGCAGCCGCTGCAGGAGCAGAGAGGCCGGCGAGGCGGTCTGCCAGGAAGAAACTGGAGCTGCCCGCAGACACGGCACAGGTAACAGACGTGTGCATGTACACACAGACCCACAGGCTTTGTCCTGCCTTCACGCTGTAGTTGCAGGCTTTGTGTACTCTTCGTCATGCTCACAGATCTTTGTAGTGTCTGGATATTTGCTCCTCTGGACTGATCTGGCTTTAAATCTGAATCTCACGAGGTTTCTCAGCTGAATAAATGAGATGTTTCTATGCCGTTTCTCAGAGACGGAACTTGTGATTTAATATCATTCCTGAGAGGGTTCAGTCTCAGCAGTTTGAATAAGTCGATCGGTGTTCATACTGGAACAATGAGAGCAGCCTGATCATATCTGAAACACGCCTCTCTTTAACAAAGGTTGCTGAGTGTGAGAGAGAAACACTCATGATGGCTAATCTGCATGTGGGGGGCAGGGCTGCACACATGACCTCTGGTGTGTTTTGGTCGCAGCTGAGAGTAGGGCTGCTCGATTATGGCAAAAATGATAATCACCATTATTTTCACTGAAAGCTCAGATCGTGGTTAAAATTCGATTAATTGAGCAGCCCTAGCTGACGGCACCTTTTTCCATTTCTGGCAGGTCCTGGGTAAAGAGGACATCGCTGCTCTCAAGTCACGCCTTCTGAGGATTAAGAAGCGTGTAGATGAGATCCCTGCCACTGCGTCCTCAGCTACACCCTCTCCATCTTTAGTGCCTGACAGTAGCTCCCCTGCTGTTCCTGAAACCATCATTTCGGCCTCTGCTGAAGCTAAGACCCTGAAGCTCTCTGTAGCTCGGGCCAAAGAGCTTGCAGCTCAAGCTCAGAAGAGGAAGGAAGCAAAAGCAGCAGCGGAGCATGAGCTGACTGAGACCCGTGCTCAGGACAGGTGAGCACTTGCACATGTGCGCAGAGCTAAGTGAGAGTAAGCTGCATTTCCCCAAAGATGAGCTTTTGTTTAGTCCATGTTAAAGTGAATGTCCTCCCTTGTGTGTCCAGCACCGAGCAGCCAGCGTATCAGCGGTACCACACTCTTGCTCAAGATGCCCCCCCAGGCCTCTCGCTCCCCTACCATTACAAGGTGCTGGCTGAAATGTTCAGAAGCATGGACACTGTGGTCGCCATGTTGTACAACCGCTGCGAGACCGCGACCTTCCCCAAGATCAAACGGGGAGTTCAGGACATGATGCACAAGTAAGTGTTCGGTTAGTCGGATGAGTTCGTGAGACAAAAGCTGAGAATGTGTGGGAAAGTGGAATGTGTCAGCAGTCCTGTTGTTTGTGCTAGAAAGGTTCCAGCTGTCAGCAGCTTCGTGTGTTTTTAAGCTAAGGCTCGCTGGACCTGTGGCTCGCTGCTAAAGATAATAACGGACTTCTTTCCTCTTTGAGGCGCTTTGAAGAGAGCCACGTGGGTCAGATAAAGACGGTGTTTCCTGAGGCCTACACGTTCCGGCAGGAGAAACACATCCAAGCTTTCAACAGCAGCATTAAGAAGGGAAGCTACCAGCTGACCGTGGACCCCATCATCGGTTAGAGCGCACGTCACCTTCAGCTCAGCCAACCACTTTTCTCCAAATACCATATTTGTAAACTGTCCCTCAGTACATGGCTTTGATTTGGGTGTTTGGGGTTGTTCTCCTCAGAAAATGGCGAGGCTCGACCTGTGCTGTCAGCCTCTCGTCTCCTGGAGAGAAGACGCGTGTTCCATAACAGCCTGCTTTCCATTGTCAAACAGCACCACAAGGTCAGCTGCTCTAGTTTGGGTTCACTCATTTTTTAATAAGTCACACAGCAGTTACTTTTTTGTTGTCGTCTCAAACTTTTGCCTAAATCTCCTTTTTTCCCTGCAGGTTTTCCTGTCCTCGTTGGATCCCCCAGTGTTGGTTCCAGAAGACAAACTGACCCGCTGGCATCCTCGCTTTAATGTGGACTCTGTGCCAGCCGTCCATACGAGCGCACTGCCTCAGACTCCTCGCCCGGAGAAACTGGCCACAGCTCAGGAGGTGCTCGACAAGGCCCGCTCACTCATCACACCGAAGGTGCTGCAGCAGCGTCGCCGCTCTCACGCTTCTGCGTAAACGATGAGCTTACTGTAGTCTGAGATTAATATCTGTTAGGTGATAGCACTCTGAATTTCAGGTGTTGTTTACACACATTTGTGGCGTTGTCTCAAAAGATTGAAGGTCACATGGGCAGTAATCGCTCCAGTGAAGGGCTGTCAGTTCAACACTTGACCTCGATCACAAACAGCTGTGTCATACTCTGTAGCACTTTCCCCTCTCAGTTAATCACGTAGCCCCTCCTGAGTCTGCCACCAGACCAGCGTCACGTGTTTTGTGTTGTTACTTGTAAACTCGCATCACCTCCTACTGTTCATGAGGGTGAAGGACAGAAGGAACAAGTTTAATCAAAGCCGTCTGCGTGAACATGCTGACTGACAGCTTACCGCCATCGATCCCTTTGGAGCGACGCAGCTCCTAATTCAGCATTTTTCTCAGTTGTATGTTCAGTTCCAGGAAACGGGTGAGCACTACTTAGTAACAGTGGGTGTAGTCACAAGAACGTCTTACTGTTAGGAGGCTGAGTCGTTTTGACCAGCACGTGTGCTCCATCCAACATGTAGGACTGCTTTCTTTGGGTGACGGGGGCTAGAGAGAGAGCGTAGTTGGATATTTGGAAATCCAAAATCATATTCTTGTATATTTGTGCCCCATCATATTTTAATGATGTCAGTCTGCCCCAGGGCAGCTGTGGCTACAACTGCAGCTGCCTCCACCAGTGTGTGAATGTGAGAGTGAATGAATAGTGGCATTGTACAGCGCTTTATAAAATGCAATCATTATTGTAGTACCATATCACCCTATTAGAGCACTTCGCTCTTGCTCTGCAGGCCTACTTGTTGTTCCTAGAGTATTTAAAAGTAGAATGGGAGGCAGAGCCTTCAGTTTTCAGGCCCCTCTTCTGTGGAACCAGCTTCCAGTTTGGATTCAGGAGACAGACACTATCTCTACTTTCAAGATTAGGCTTCAAACTTTCCTTTTGCTAAAGCATATAGTTAGGGCTGGACCAGGTGACCCTGAATCCTCCCTTAGTTATGCTGCAATAGACGTAGGCTGCCGGGGGTTGTCATGATGCTCTTTAACAGAACTTTATATTAGTATAATTACTGTAACGCTAAATGTGTTGGCTTTTTGTGTGTGTTCAGATGGAGAAGGCTCTGATTGGGCTGGCTCTGAAGACAGAAGACAAAGCTGCTCACAAAGAGCCAACATCCCAGGAGAACCCCACAGTCCCCCAAACATCAGCTGTCCCAAATGCCCTGAAAGGGGTGTCCCAGTCTCTGCTGGACCGGGTAGGTAGACCGGGCACACAGTTCTTCAGGGGGGTCGACCACAGCGCTGTTGGAGCTTCTTTAAGATGTGATTTTTGTCTCTAACAGCAAACACATCTTTATAGTTTACTTTGCTTTCTCCTCAGATTCGGGCAAAGGAGGCACAGAAGCTCCAGGCAGTCATGACTCGTAACAGCAAGCAGGAGGAGCGCCTGTTAATGATGTCACGACTTGGGGAGCTGGCACGGATTCTCCGCAGTGTGTTTGTTGCAGAGAAGAAACCGGCTTTAACGATGGAGGTGGCGTGTAACCGGATGGTGGCAAGCTACAGATCTTCTCTGAGCACAGGTTGGTTCACGAAACAAGAACAATGTGGTGCTTGTGCTGAGATCTCCCTCCACACAGGGTTTCTGTTTGTAACTGTTAGAAATGTAGCAGAAAACTGAACCAGGTAGAGCCGCATTCACTAGGTAGAAGCTGACCGGCTGATCCTTTGTAATCAACAGGTGAAATGGAGAAACACATCCATCTGCTGGCAGAAGTGGCTGGTGATTGGCTGACTCTTCACACAGTGAGGAAGGACTTGTACCTGAAGCTGAATAAGAACATGGAGCTCAGCACTGTGACGGACACGGTGAACAGCAGACTCCGAGAGGAGGAGACTCTGATCTGACCTTTAACGTGACCACCTCGCAGTATTTTTAGCACGTTTCAGTGGTTGTCCGCAGGTTTTGGCACGTTCGTCTGGTTTGGATAATACATGGATGGAGTTGAAGGAGTCCTCCTGACATGCTTGTGCTGAGTTGTTCGAAACACTGATCCAATTTTGTTTTTCCTTCTATCCAAAGTGTAACACGGATGTACTGACTTTGTTATTAGGAACACTTTTCTATGCAGTAAACTATTTTGTATTTTAGATTCAGAGTCACTGTTTGATGATAATGTTCAAGAAACACAGTGAAGCGCTGCACCCAGCTTTGTGCTGTCACGAATGGTGGATTGGTCATGAGGGGATCTTAAACAGCTCAGCAGGGTGCTGTGGGTGTTTGATGTTCTCATTACTGATGCAGAAAACGGGTCCATTCGAACAGCTGCAGGCTGATGTAACTCATCAGTAAAGGTAACGATTGACTTTGCTGTGACCAAACCGGAGTTTCAGCTCGTGTTCGGCTCGTTCTGGTTTGATGTGTAAGCAGACCTGCTCCATGACAGCTGCTGTGCTCTACAACGACACTCACCCTCAAACAAAGCACAGCTGGCTGCAGCTGGAAGACTTGCACACAAAGACCATTTAAGCTGCACACTTGATTCTAAACCAGTATTAAGCTTGTCTCACGGCTTTAAATGTTCCAGCATAGACCGTGATGATCATTTAGTCATCAGTGATAACCAGTGTTTGTTTTTAGATGTTACATGATTGGACTGACACAGATGTGTTGTACACTTTATTGCAAAGTTACACCCAGTAAAGCTGGTTTTGGTCATTTCCAGTGGAACGTTTCTTTTTTCAGTCATTACATTGATGGAGGCTGCTGCGTGTTCATGTGCTGCATCTTTTGTATTCTTAGTCATTTCAGTCTCATCTGCACTCCCTGTTATTTCCATCACAGTTGTTCATGTTTCGTGACGAGCAGCTGCCTTCCAGTGGCAGAGTCGTCACGCCTGAACATGAACCCAGACAGGGTCAAACTCACCCTGCCTTCTGAGCCGAGGGAAAGTAAACTTGGATGCTGCTCAGACACTGGACGCACTGTACTTCCAGTAACATCCCATTAAAATAACGGGGCGCAGCTACACCCTGTAAACAAAATTACTGTAAAATTAAGAGATTTCTTGTCCGGGTCGAGTGTCCTCAGTACTGAAGCAGGGAGAAGACTCTGTGTGGTTTGAGTTTGTCGATGCCGTTTAGCTCTTTGAGCTCGATGACCACCATGCAGCCCAGAACCTCAGCCTGCTGTTTCCTCATCAGCTCGGCGGCAGCATGCAGCGTCCCTGCAATACACACATGTCAAAGTCTTAAAGGCAGACTTCCTAAGAGAAATCAGTCCAAAGAAAGTCACGCATCCCACCGATTCTCCTAACAGCCCAATCCGCTTTGTTTCCCTCTACACCGAGTTTTTATTGAAGTAGGGGGACCCAAGACGACAGTGCAAAGCAGGATTTGGGCTTGTCAGGTAACTTTTCTTTCAGTCTTCCAGAAAACAGGGAGAGCTCTCAGACCTCATTACCTCGACGTTCTGTGATATGGATCAATATGACCCAAAACAGCAACTGTTAGTACTTGTGGACCGATGCAGAGTAAGCCTGTGTTTGAATTACAGCCCTGCTGCTGCAGCTGAAAGAAAGCTTAAAGGTGTCTCGCGCACAACAACATTCGCTTCAAGCTGAGCTGAAAGCCTGGGTTGACTTTAGCCTAACTTATGGTCCTGTTCACGTTATGCGTCTCAGAGGGGTTTCACAGACAGACCTCCAAAATGTAACTGCCCCTCGCTGGACGTGCACGACTCTATGGGCCAAAACAGGGGAGGAGGCAACAGCCGAGTTCACCAGGAGAAGAGTGAAGGAAAATCATCACAGATTAAACAAAGTATGAAAAGTAAGACGAGTAGTGCGCATCACTGCCCAGACAGGACGATGCTGTTCTAGTCAACTTTTCCATTTCAAGACAGGAAAGCTGCCATTAATTAAAAGAGTCAAACCAGAGTCACAACATGAGACTGGGGGAAAAAGATTCTAGTAATATTAATGCTGTGTGTCAGCCGCGAGCGAGCTGTGCAGCTTCTTTCATAAACCATAAGAAACGACCGCTACGCATCAGAGCTGCCGTCTGTCACGAAGGTTGTTTCTGCGAACGCTGAATCCATAATGTTACACGGATTATCTAATGTTGAAGTAAAAGCAGAAGTGCCAGTAAGGGGAAATATTCAGCAACATAACTTGTATTCATGTCTCAGTGGGACTGAATCACATCTAAACTGGGCAATTTCTCACCTCCAGTAGCCAGGAGGTCATCGACGAGCAGGACCCTTTGTCCTGGCGCCACAGCATCCTCCTGGATCTCTGCTTCTGCCTGGAGGAACAGAGGAAATACCATTTTTAATGAGATCTGAATGTGGTCAAGCTCAACGATGCAACAGAGACTAAACTTCTTATCTCAAGTAACAGTAAAAGGAGAAACGGAGTTTCTTGTAAACCTCGACTCATTTCTGCATCATGATAGCTAGCAGTGGGTTTTCTGTCTCTGAATCTCTGAGCTGCTGTGCAGACACGTCACAAACAAAAACACGAATATGACAGCAAGCTGCAGTGCACGTATTTGTGATTAGCACTACAGGACCTAAAGGATGCACTTCAACTGGATCTAATTTTCCACTTCAACAGGTGAAAACAAGCTGACATTGTCTTAGTATACTGTTTGTTTGTTATGTAACAAACACCACAAACCCTCCCATCCTGGGTTTGTGGTGCTGGATCCTTCCTATAGGACGCAGCGCTTACAGCAGGCCAGTAAGGCTGAAGGTGTGTCTAAGATATTGCTGCCTTGTCTGCAGAATAGGATCATAGTGTCTACACTTCCATAAGTGTCTCTGTATACGGCTTGTGGAAGGGATGCGTTCAACTGCCCCATGGAAAAGTCGAGCAGTGAAATGTCCAAAAATACATATTTCCTCCACTTTTATGAGGATTGTCCTTAGTACCTCATCTCTAACAGTTTCATCCTGCCCGCCCTCCAAACACACAAACCTTTCAGAGTGTGTCCTTGTGTTCTTTACCTTGCCATACTCCAGATCATAAGAGACAGAAACAGTGGCTCCGGGCAGTTTGCCTTTCTTTCTGACCAGGACGAAGCCAACACCTAGCCTCTGGGCGAGCAGAGGCCCAAACAGGAAACCACGAGCATCTAAACCTGCCACACACAAACAGCAATAATGAGGTGGGAGGAGCAACATTTACATTAAAAGGACACAATAACATCAAACCTGCCCGAACCAAACCAGAGACGTTATCAGATGATGACTGTGATTGAATGATTAGAATTCTATAGAAACAGCAGTAAACTGCAGCACTGTTGCAGATAAGATTATTTAATCCTCTGTGAGTGATTGTGTGTCTGAGCGTGCTCAGGGTTGCTGTTTGCTACTAAAGTGACGGCTGCACATGGATGCATGGAAGCAGTAAAGCTCACGGTCCCACCGCCTGATAAAGGAGTTCAGTGTGTAACAGATATTCTTGTACTCTAGCAGCTGCACTTCCAACAGACTAAAAGAGACTCGGCAGCAGCTTAAGGATCAAACACAACATTTTCTACATCACAAATAATCCTGTGATAATGCAAGTTTGTGATGGTTTAATTACAGCACTGCTTAACTCACACATGTTGCACAATAAAGAGTCAATGTAAATATTGTCTTTCCAGGCAATTTTAAACCTAAACTGAACACAGCCAACTTCAGCATGAGTTACCATGGTAACTTAACCAGATAAAAAGAGAGCCACTTTCACTTATTCACTGTGTGCTGTTGACTGTTACACGGACCTGACTGGCTTAAGAACGTAAATAAACTAAGGATCAAGCAGGTACAGGCCGGCTTCCTGCCAGTCTCAACTTTCACTTTGATCAGCTGTTGTTGAGGAGCTGGGTCCAGGGCGGCCTCATGTTTGACGTTGTAAGACAGCTTACACTAAGAACAAGTGATGGAAAAATATTGAACAGAAGTATCTGATGGAGTGTACATGCTTTACCACTACACTCACAGGAGTTAACACACAATATCTCACACAGCTGCACAAATAAAGTGGACTTTCCGAACACCAAGCATGCGATACAGCTGGCTGAGAGGATGTTTAAGGTGTGTTAAAGACACCTTTAAAAAGGTGGAGCACAGCAGTTTCAGAGCTCTGCTTTTGTTTTTCTTACCTACAATCAGATCCACGTGCTGGTACATGTTCCTCACGTGTTCTTCAAACAGGTCAATTACTGCTTTAAGGGCAGCTGCATCCTTGAGGATGGGACAAATATCTCTGCAAGATTCAGACACAACAGTTTGTAGCATTTACAGCCTGGCAGATACAGGGCTTTTAAGACTCATGCTATTGTTTGGTGGCTTAAAAGTCAGATATAACTGCTGATCTTTTTCTGAGGGAAGCCACCCTCTGATAGACAAACAATGCAACATGAGCACAGGAGGAACACCCTGAAACCATGCTGAAGGGTTTTCTCCTGTGTCTCCATTTATCAGCTGTTATAAATCCCAATACTGATATATCAGCAAATTCCTATGATCAGCTGATACTGGGAGTAGCTGTGGCTCAGCAGGAATAGTGGTTCGTCTACTTACTGGGGGGATTGGACCTCCAGGTAAAGGGTCAGGCTTAAATAGTAACCAGTCCTTTTGGATACACATCAGAATTATAACATACATTTCCACAGAGAGATTTCATTTCCTAGAGATGCAAAGTGTTGATTTCTGATCTATATTTGACATTGGAGTGACAAAACCCAGCCTTTGACTTGTAGGTGGCATAGTTATAATGCACAGTACTAACTGAACAAATACTGCATGTTATTTGAACTGAACCAGCCTGTAGCTGGATGTTGTAGTGTCACTGGGCTCTGTGTTGGGCGGACTACTTTTTACATGCTACCTGTAGGAAGTACTATTAGAAAACACTGTATGCATTTTCACTGCTGGAAGGCTGACACCCGATTATATTACTGTAACAGATCAACAGTTTCTGTGTCTGCAACATTCAGAGCTGAGTGGCAATTTTCATGCACAGTCATCAAAGTGTTGCAAGAAAATATTGCCACCGTCAAGAACTACTAACAGCCTGAAGGTTAAACGTTGTTTCATATTCATTTGCGTGATGTATTCCTTATTAAACAGCTCATCGTCATGTTCAAAGACCTCTGAGCAGTTCTCTGACTACAGTGAAGGCTTTCAGTGCTTTGAGCCATTGCGGCATCCTGACAGCAAGATTTCAAAGGGATTTTATTTTGAAATACACACTGATATTGACCTCATACTCAGCGGGTCACGGAGGCTGTTCACTGTCTGAAGCTCAGGCTGTGGAAACAATCGTAGGTCATAGATGAGCTTGCGGGAGGCTTTACTTTCGTCAAAACCAGACTGAGCTGGTATCGATGACAGACTACATGACATGTGCTTTACCTTGAAGAGCCCCGCCCTCCCTCTGCACTGCACTGCACGACACACACACGCACACACACACACACACACACACACACACACACACACACACACTATTCGGCTGTTCCTAAGTGCTCACTGCGGGGCCAAAGTGTGCTTCCTGGTAGCGGGGGTCTGACACGTGCCCTTGCACCTGGTTACAGCTCTCAGAGACCCGTTTCTATTCGCGGTAGACCAGTGGAGAGACCTTACGTTTGCTGGGCCGTTCAAACAAGAACGCAGTGTCTTACCTGAACAGGATCCCTTTCTTGGGAAAGTCTGGGAAAGCGCGGACGTGTCTCTGGACCAGCTGCAGCTTTGCCTCCCAACCTGCGGCCATGCTGAACGCTACTTCTTCTTCTTCTCCTCCTCCTGCGGTGTGCAAACACTCCTTTGTCGCCCTCTTGTGCGGACGGGGATGCACAGTACAGCAGTGCAATTCATCCTGATCGGTGATTGGTCGAAAGTCTAGAGTGAAAGAACAGGCTTGTGATTGGTGAAAAATGTGCAACGAAGAAGCCTTCTTTTATTCACTCAGTTTGTTGTCTGATTTTTCTTTGTCAGGTGATGTTTCCAGCTCCTTTATCCCACCTGACGCCTGGACTGCTGTCTGTGGTCTTCAGCACGATCACAATGAGTTATTTATGTATTCTGACTGGTTTACAATGACAGGACAGTAAGCATTACTAGTGTATTTTCCAATAAAAGCATCTCGTTTTTACTCCAACATCGATGAGGATTTTCTTTTGGCTCTTTTGAACCAACAGGTTGGAAAGTCTCCTGAAATTAAGCGCAATTGAAAATCAATTCCTTTCTTTTCTTCTGTGATTATCATGTGCAAAGACTAGCCATAAGAGGAGTCTTTTAGGTTCTCCTGATGAGACAATGTAACTGTTTTACTTTTGTACTGGTAAAAGCTGAAGGATTATTCATGACACTGTCATTTACAGACAGACATGTTAGAGTTCACTTGCCAAAGGTAAAAGAGTTGTAAAATCATTACAAACTTGCTATGAGAGATTGTTTGTCCTGTGACAAATAGACTGAATAGTTGATTATGAAAATGGCGTGATCATACACCATGGCCTTCACAGTCAACCAAGACTATCTGGGGAAATTTGACTCACATAACAGATAATAGCTCTGTTAGTGTTTCCTAATCAATTCCAGGAAACGCTGAAGTTGTTGCGGAGGCATGTGTTGTACAAATACTTCCAAAACTTGTCTTTGCCTGCATGTACACATTGCTTCGTTGGTTCAGGTCTGTTATGTGTTTCTAGACCTATTGGCAGAAAATAACTTAATAATAAAAAAATACAAAACACGTGTCTAAGGCAGATTAAAGCCCAACTTAGGCATTCATTAAGTAAATCCACAACTCACTGTTACTGTAACACAGGACACTTTATTAAAGGTGATGAATACAGGAAAACAGCACTGCAGGAGAGTCAATCAGTGAACTGAACTACAAAAAGTCAAAAGTGCCCATCCTGGAATCATACATGTTTAAAGGAAGTTTACAACGACAATAGCCAAACACGGGTAAATGTGTAGTAAATGGCAGTGCGGTAAATCTGCCTAGTATGGCATTAAATACGCTTACTACTTCATATATCTCAGATCGTTTGTAACGAGCCACGGAAAGCAGGTGTAGCCACTGAAAAGACGAGAAAAGGGCGGCTAGCGCGCGGCTAACATTTACCACAAAGCAAAAGGGTTAAACGCGCTGTTCAGCGTCGTTTCCGCTAAATCCAGACTCTGTAACTTGACGTAAACATAGAAGAAATGCCAGTTTCCATTAAAAAAATAGCGGACTTGCCGGCTTCTTCGCTCTTCCGCTTCGTGTTGTTGTTGTTTTGGTGACGAGCAGACGATTGGTCGTCTACAGTGGGATTCGGCGCTCCTATTGGCCCGAGTCTACAGTGTCTACGCTCCGGGCCAATGAAACGATTAACAGCTAGCTCTTTTATCGGACAATAAATTACACAGTTACCCTCCATAGCTCCTCACTGACGTTTTGTTTCTGGCTACACACAGTGTGCAGGTCAGCTGTCATGTGTAATAACGCGGATCTGCTCTGGAGAAAAACTACGCCTCTTCTTCTTCGGCCTTTTTAACACTGTGTCAGTGATGGAAGCTGAACACACACGTTCATGTGGACACGGGGCGAGTACAGTAGGTGGCGCTGTTTGACAGTGATGCGGCTTCTTATAATTCGAAGAAGAAATGCGGCGCTTCTTCTTCCTGTGTGGTGAGTACAGAGGATCGTGTACATGGCACACTGATGTCGGTGTGTGTCACACTCGTGTCCGCTCGCCGTGCCGTGGCGCCGGCATGTTTGTGGGCTGGATGGAGCGGGTGGAGGAAAGCGTGTGCCGGGGGATTGAGGCTGGTCCCGTCCAGAGCCCGCAGCGGGACACGGCCCGGGGCTGCAGGTCAGTGCTGCCGCTGTCAGGACACATCAGACCCGTGCTGAACTCGAGCTTTAAAGCAGCGTTTAACCAGCCGGGTTCAAATGTCTGCCCCGGTGCTTACAGATCGACAGCAGCGATCTGACCTCAGTCTGAACTCAGGTTAATTGTAGCCTACAGAGTATCTGCAGTCAGTTAACGTGTTGCGTGCTGTCAGCAGTAGCTGATGAAAAGGGAGTGACTCAGAGTAGCGTCATAAGAACATGTGGGGAAACAAACAGTTAAAAACGAGCTCTTTGAGGTTTTATCTTTTATTTCCCACAGTATTGAGCCCCCTTCAAATCAATCAACCAATAACACTTACAGGAAGTGAAATCGAGTCTGACTGTGTTGTCTCCCTTCTAAGGGAAGCTGTTGCGGGATGGAGAGGACAGGAAAGCAGTGGTGAGCCTCCATGTTTAATCTGAGTTTGCCCCTCGGTGCATGCTGGGAATGATGTGAATGTTAATGTGGACAGCAGATTCTCATGTGGGACGGATCGTCCATAGTTTTTCAGTGGAAGTGATGAATATTCAGAGACTCACAGCAGTGTCTGACAGTCTGCCTGTACGTTGCTGTGTTCAGATCTGTGTTGAGGGGAACATTGCCAGTGGGAAGACAACATGTCTGGAATATTTCAGCAAAACCAGCAGTATCGAGGTCAGTCAGTCTTTGTGCAGTGTAGCTGTGTGCGTTCAAGATTTCCAGTGTTACCGAGCTCCAAGTATACCATTTGTTCACGAATGTATTCCTCTCTCCTTGCCTCTTTCTTGCAGGTCCTTACAGAGCCAATCTCTAAATGGAGAGATGTCCGAGGGCACAACCCTCTGGTAACGTACATGACCGTGCTGTCAGTGTGCAGAGCTGGAAGGATTCTTCCAAAACATTTTGTGCTTTTATGATGCTGGAGTGTTTAACGCGCCGGTGCTTAACGCGCCGGTGTTTAACGCGCCGGTGTTTAACGCGCCGGTGCTGAACAGTGTTGACTTGGGATGAGATGTGGTGAGTGTAAACACCTGTATACTCCCGCTTCCTCAGGAGTCCGGTCAAGCTTATCAAATGCTCTGGGAATGTGTTGAGTGCTGGTTGGTAGTGTGACTTCCCTGCATGTCAGTCTAGCTGTTCACCTGCAGGTTCTGTCCCCGCAGGCTTTAATGTACCAGGATCCTCAGCGCTGGGGCATCACGCTACAGACCTACGTTCAGCTCACTATGCTGGATCGACACCTGTCAGCTGTGGTAAGTGTCCTGCTAGCTAGCACCACAGCTGGTTTACTCTGTGCTTGTTTTGTTGCATGCTAACACCCATATAGCCTGGGCTAGCACACTGATGGCTGTACGCTGGTTATGCAAACGGATACGCTGGCACACGTGCTGTTTCTTGTTGGTTTCAGGCAGCTCCTGTTAGGATGATGGAGAGATCTCTCTTCAGCGCCAAGTACATCTTTGTGGAGAATCTCTTCAGAAGGTACAGTAATCTGATCCACGGATCATCCACACAGTTTGACCTGAACAACACAGCCCTGCAGCGCTGAAGTAGGAGAGTGTGCAACCTGTGCATGTGATTTATGTACAGACAGAGAGGATGGATTGTTATTTCAGTCAGGCTCAGCATCTGTTCTCATGTCTTTAATGTAAAGGTCGTGTTCAGTCATGCATCATTGTAGCCAAGTCTTACCATGAAATAGTCCAGATGTTGATTTGCAGTAATGGCCAAAGTGCCTCACAGCCGCAGCTATGTAAACAGAGAAGGCAGTTACTTAAAATGTAACATTTCATTTAAAATATGTAACTGTCTCAAATGAATCATCCAACCTGTAACTGAGCATTTCTGACATTTCTGGGAATTTAGAGAGCTGGGGTGGTTCGGGAGGTAGAGACGGTCACCTACTAATCAGAGCGTTGATGGTTTGATCTTTGACTGCTACAGTCTATGGTTGAACCTCCAATGTGTGGAGAGTCCCGGGTATTTAAGCCGTAGTTGGTGTTGTTGACCTGCTAGTGATCATGTGCCAACGTGTGAAATGGGGTGTGGGTCATTATCAGCGGAGGTTCTGGGTGAAATCACTGTGAGACCTTAGAACTGAAGATGCTTCTAAGGTGAGAGCTGAAACGTCTTCAAGACATTTCAAGAAGTCCAGTCGGTTTGCTTTCCAAGCTCGTTAGGTCAGATAGAACCTGTGAATGAGTGAATGAGACATGTTTATAAAGTGCTTTGAGTAGAATTAGAGTTTTATTTCATGTTTTTCTTCCAGTGGGAAAATGCCAGAGGTGGACTATGCTGTTCTCAGCGAGTGGTTTGACTGGATTACAGCTAACATTTGCATTCCTGTTGATCTCATTGGTGAGTCCCACACAAACAAACCTGCTGCAGCTCAGCATCAAGAAACAAAGCACGAATCCTGTGCACGTCTGAATGTACACGATGAGAACTGACCTCTGTCTTTGAGGTTGTGTGTTTATACAAATGGCATTCCTATGTAATGAAATGAGTTCATGTAGTAATAATAATGATACATGTCATATTTGGCTTTTTCCCTGGCTCCAGTTTACCTGCAGACGTCTCCTCAGACCTGCCATGAAAGGTTAAAGCAGCGATGCAGAGAAGAGGAGAAAGTCATTCCACTGGTGAGGAGCTTGTGCTTCACTTCATTGAAGTTTGTCAATTCAAAGGGACACAGACAGCTGCACAGTAGTGCCAATCTAATGACCACTTGAAGTGACCACAAAGCTACTCCAGAGAGTCTGAAAACATTTCCAACTCATGGTGAAAAATCTGAGGTTTGTCAAGGCAAATGGCATTTAACACTTTGTTTGAAACGCGTACAAATGCTGGAGCTCTGCTTCAAAGATGAAGCTGGTTCCTAGAGATGCAACAAAAGGCTAAAGATGTGAGCAGCAGCACACGTCAGCACACGGCTTCCTCCTAGCTCCAGTTTCTGTTCACCTGGGGCTTCACTACATGGACTGCAGTGAGGTGGCATCAATATTTACACCTTACCAGACAACTGCTACTACAAACATACATGACAAGTTTACAGCAGGCGTCCTGTCAATTCAAGTCAGTGTATTTATAAGTATGTTTTTAAACAACAGGTTGACCAAAGTGCTGCACAAACTGGGAAAAAACCCAACAGACAGGTCACAAAAACAAAGAAAAGAGTCACAGTAAGGGAATAAAGATGTGGTGTTAGGGAGGTCCTAATGCGAAAAGGAGAGCGTTCCAAAGTCACGATGTAGCCACCGTAAAGGCCGGCTTGCTCTGTGTTTGAGTCTGCTTCTAGGAACAGCAAGACCTGAAGGCTCTGTTAGGAGTATGTTCAGAGAGGTAAGAGGGAGCCGACCCATTTAGAGACTTAAAAGCAAACAATTAAAGCTTAAAATCAAATCTAAAATTTACTGGAAGCCAAAACTGGGGAAATGCTGTCGCGTTTACATTGCCTGTGAGCAGGTTGGAGAAGAGGGAGCGGAGCCTGGCTGATGCCCAAATAAAGGCCCCAATATTCTGAAACAGCAGAAAAATGTCCAGCAGGAGTGATGATGCAGAGCTCGCGCACAGGTAACAGAGGTTTAACTGGTCAGCACAGAAATTTGAAGTATGACAGTGATCAGAAAAGTGGCTGTAGCTCAGGTGGCAGAGCAGATCAGCCACTAACCAGAAGGTCGGTGGTTTGATCCCAGGCTGCTCCAGTCTGCATGCCAAATATCATTGGGCAAGATACTAACCCCATGTTGCTCTCCGATGCATCCATCGGAGTGTGAATGTCTATGAATGCTAGATACTTAGCACTTAAGCTTAGAAGTGCTTGTGTGAATGAATTAGTTGTATAAAGCGCTTTGAGTGCTCAGAGTAGAAAAGCGCTATATAAGAACCAGGCCATTTACCAAAAGTGCAAATTAGAATATCACATAATTACAGAGCACGAGATAAGACTGAATCCAAAGTACGTCCACGCTTGTGGGAGGGAGCGCCGACTGAACAAGACTAAAACAGTCAGTAAGGTTCAGGACGTCTTTCACAAGAGGTTTAGTGGGGCAGCAAACATGAATCTTAAAATCCCAAAGAATTAGTCGTTCCGGATAAAAAGACCTTAAATAAAATCCTTGTTAAACTGCGGAGCCCATAAATATCAGCAGTGAGCTGTCTCTCAGGTGTGTGTGTGTGTGT
>NW_005187657.1:81331-83825 GCF_000239375.1 Pundamilia nyererei | reverse complement strand
GTGCGCGCATCCATCCACCAGGAGTACCTTGAGTCCATTCACCAGCTTTATGAGGAGTGGCTAATCAGGCGTAGCTCCTGGCCTGTTCCTGCTCCTGTGTTGGTGAGTGTTCACACGAGCACAGCTTTGCTTTCAGGTAGTACTCTCACACCACAGACACACACAGTGAATGATAACAATGAATTGGGGAAACCTTGGGTTCTTGTCTCATGCCACCCACCTAAATATTGTTGCAACTAAGCCCATAACAAGGACGGGACGGTGCACTCTTCCACACTGATTAGAAACACGACGAGGAACCTGGCCCAAACTCCCAGGTCTGGTTGACCCAAGTTGTTTTTGAAGCACGAGTTGTGTCAGTGTGATTGGACTCGTTCTTATTAAGTGCTTTTCTACTCAAAGCATGTCATACTGTATGCCTCATTCACCCATCCACACACAACACATACGAGCACTGTTTTCTATTCTTTCTATCCAGCTCTATCCACTCATTTAGAAGATCTTTGCTGCTCACTGTATAGAAGAGCCTGTGTAGTGGTGTTCTTCCTGTTCATGCATTTATTACTTCTAGGCTGGACATATTCATTCTTATCAGGATGTCCTAAAAACTCCCTGAAAAGCCTTCAGTTGATCCAAAATACTGCAGTGACAGGGACGTTCAGCCCCCACAGGAGAGGCGGAGCCTTCAGCTTTCAGCCGTCTCTTTTGCAGTACCAGCTCTGTTTTGATTCAGAAGACTGTCTGCTGTCAGGATTACGCTTTGTGATGAAGCATATTCAACCCCACTATGAAGAACGCTTGGGAAAGCCGTCCCTACAATTAGTTTTATCCAGGTTTGTCCTTTAGTGCAGCGTAGAGACACTGTATCATTGTTTGTTTTCCCCGCTTCCCCCAAAATACAGGCTTTAATCTGGTTTGGAGCCATGTTTTTGCTGCTTTCTGTGTCGAGTAAGTCCCCTCATAGCCAACCCTGATCTTCCTGATATTTAAGAATGATGTGTGTGTTTGCAGGTGATTCCTGCTGACCACAACCTGCAGAGGATGCTGCACCAGTACGAAGAGAACCGAGCCAAGATCCTAGCAGCAAGTCTCTGATGCCCGAACACGCACTCATGCTAACCCCAACCTGACAGGAAGCTGTTACAGCACATTTTTTAAGCTGTTTCTGATCTTACACCTCGTCACATGTGACATTTTTGTATGCACTCCCAGGTCAGCCATTCCTATTCATGAAGACCAATCTCAGTACATTTAATTGCAGTATTAAAGTAAAATGTAATCGATGTGCTCACAAGAAACTATCGAGAAACTGAACATGAGAGCGGATCATTCCAGTGCTCGAGCCCAAGCCTGTCAGCCTTCAAAGATGCTGCGCGCTCAGGCTGGTCCTTGCATCTTATCTGCTGAGTTTTTCCTGAGAGCGTGATTAATCCTCTGAGTCTGAGGAAGTGTGTAAGTGAAAACTCTTCATACAGAACAAGTCCAGTGACAGCGTTGTGTCACTTCAGACCACAAGTTATAGGTCCTGGTCTGATCACTCCTCTGTCCTTTACCTGCCTGCATCTGCTCTGCCACCTGAATGAAGGAGCCTATTTCCATGACAACATTTAGTCAGTGTTTGAACAGGCTGTGTGATCCGGCACTGTGAAAAATCTGCAGCCACTGACAGCCTGACGCCCTGGAGCCTTGAACTCGGGGACACGTTGGAGCTTCCTGAGTGATGCTGTGGGCTCTCTGCCTTCTCTTTCCTTACCCGGATGATTGAGCGTACTTAAAGACTCACTGCCAGGTCACATGACTGATCAGTCGAGTTTACAGCGCTTGAAGGATCAAGCAGAGTTGGCTGCATTGTGTTAGGAATGAAATGTGTGTAAAAATTTGTGTTTTATTTTATACACTTTGCAATTGTGCTCATTGAGAGTTGGCACTCTGTGTAATAAAAGTCAAAAGCATCAAGTAAACAATATGATTGAACTGAATTATTGGCGTGTTGACTGCAGAGGGATTAGCAAACTGCTTGCACATCAGTTAAAGTCAGGGTGATATTTTTCTGGGCTGTGGGAGGCCGACAGACTTGGGTAATGAATAGAAAACTCGTCTTGGGGCTGCAAGTATAAAGCAGCTTGAGCTCAAACATTGCTGTGGTTTGGTGCTATAAATAAACGTGACAGCTTTTAACCAAAGGGAAAAAAAATGACCCAAACTATTGTTTGTCCTCCATCCAGATCCACCAACAGAAGATTAGTGACCTCAGACCACAGAGGCAGCATGCATACACATGTTTTTGCACTGCACCACTTTACTTAGACGTCACTCTTCCATCCAACACATATAATGAACTAATAAAATATTTCTTACAAGTCAAAGTTGGGTTTTTGTCTCGTATCCTACAGAAATGGCATTCAACGCGAGTCTGTAATTAGACTTTCAATGTAAATAATATTTATGACAGGCTTAGGGCGTCGGGGGGTTCCTGGAGGCGTCTTCCTTGGGG
>NW_005187657.1:54055-64372 GCF_000239375.1 Pundamilia nyererei | reverse complement strand
TCAGGTTGTAAATCGTGTTTTTAAAAAGTAACTAAGTAATTAATTACTTTTGAAAATAAGTAATCAGTAAAGTAACGGGATTACTTTTGGGGGGGGAAGTAATCAGTAATTAGTTACTGATTACTTTTTTCAAGTAACTTGACCAACACTGGTCAGGAGCCTTGCGGAGTAATCTGGGTCCTAAACTCCGTCAACTTCAGGTCCCAAAGTCAAACGAACACTGTGGCATCACTGAGCATTGAAAACTGTCTAAATTCTTTCACCTTTAATAAAACGATCAGCGTTGCTGCTTTACCAGGTGTAACAATTAAGTTAACATCCAGGCGTCCATGAAAACAGGATTTATTACATTTAACAGAGTTGTCCTAGATGATTAAACATGCAACTATTTTGCTGGTAATACCTGAAATGAGTAATGAGGGGGGGGGGTCATAACCAACCTAACCCCCCTGGAAATTACGCCCCTGACTGAAGTTGGGCTAGCTGGTGTATAATGATGTGCTATGGGATCGCTAGCAACACAGCTATGTTAGCATAACATAAGCAGTGAAGCTGCAGGATGAACGCTAACCTTTTTCCACTCGATAAAAGTTAACGTGAAGGTTCCTGATGGTTAGAGACAAATGCAATCGCATGGCAGGATGCTATACACGGACCAAACTTCAGCCAGGAGAACAACTGAGATCATCCATCCACAATACGAGGTTAGTCATTAATGTACTGCAACATGGGAATAGAGCAGCTGCCAGAGGATTCAGAATTAATGAATCAATGGCACAGAAGTGGAGGAAGCAAGAAGAATGAGTTGAGTAATGTTTGACTTCTCTGATTTTGTTTCGCCTTATGTATGAAAACAGACCCGTTCATCGGCAGCGTGCCTTATAATCCATGCGCCTTCTGGTCTGAAAACTATGGTATTTGTAGGGGCCTCTAAACCTATTGCTCTACATACCACAGCAGTATGGTGGTCCAGTGTTCTTTCCTCATGTGTTAGACATCAGTCCAGCTGTTTCCCAGCTGTGTTCCAGCTTCGACATGTTGTATTCATGTAACATAAATAATGCAGCTGAGTTTACTGATGAAAACAGATTCAGTTTTATCTCAGGCTAAAGAACGAGTCTTTAAAGGAACTATCCGAGTTGCCTTGCCGTGCTGGAACACCACATTGCACTGCCAGAGGGTTTCCAGAGTAAGGTCAGGTTTAATAAGAGGGCTGAAGGGGCAGCAGACATGGGGAGCACAGTGGAGCAGTGATTAGCACTGATGTGTCACAACTAAAGGCTCCTGGTTCAGAGCTGTGTGCGGTACGTGTTTGTGGTTTGAAATGTGCCAGTACTGTGATGCAGGTGTGGGGGGATAGTTGGGTGTGGCTTCTAGTCCAAGGTGTCCACAGCATGAACACTGACACACGACTGCAGTGCTGCTGGAGTTGAGCAGAAAAACACAAAATGTAGAAACGCGATGGCGCTTAGAGCTCGACCTGAGGATGGCTGTGTGTAACTGCGTGGCTCTAGCATGTTACACACAGGACGCTGCCTCGGCCTGAGACAGGCAGACTGCGATTTACCATCAGCTGCTGAAGATGGCCTTTCTGTTGGCAAGAAGGAATAGCTATTGAGGTCGCTGCCATTACAAGCAGCTTTTCCACACTTCGATCCTGTGGAGCTGCAGATATTCAATAAAGTCAAACAGGTGGAAGCAAGAAACTCAACTTTAGCTCCAGTTAATGTTTGTCAGACACACATTCGGCTATTTTTACTTGCCAGTATCATGAAAACCACCAGAGAAGGGTCGGTGCGTGTGCTGAACGCTGGGAGAAGCCTAATACTGAGAGCCTGCCTCGGGTGAAGAATGCCTGACACTACTTATTTAAATGCTTGGCTGTGATGTGCATGAATGTGTCCCAGCACAAACAGTAACACCCGGCACCCTCAGCAAGCTTCATTCATAAACAGCAAACTGAGCTGATTCTAATGTAGTTTAGTTATTAAGCTTTGTCAGTCACTCTTATATCAAATATCGTGTGGGTGCTCATTTTAAACTGTTGGGACTTGTTTTAATGAATGCACACAGTATCGTGTGTCTTCAGTCGGTCTCTGTAAAGCACTTTGTCCGGCTCTGGGAAAAGCTGCAGGTTTCAGGAAGCAGCAGCTACCTCTTTTTTATCCTCCTCCGTCTTCTTTTCCTCCTCGTCCTCCGTTTGTTCCGTTGCCGTCCTGTTTTGCGTGCATTCAGTCAGTTTCACAGCTCGCTCTCGTCTCTGAAGAACATCGAGCCACTCCTGTAAAGTAAGACAATCACCGTCACGTGGCGGTCAAACCAAACCCATCTAGCGTGACCTCTGACCTGCCGTCTGTGTCACCTGCACATCCTCTCCCAACAGCCACTCCTGTGTCAGGCTGCAGCCTGATCTGTGCTGAGGGATTTCCCATGATGCTTTACTGATTTCTATTCTGCCCCCTCTCGTACTGATTGCATGCTCGTTACCTCACAGCACAAAGCACTTTGCTGCTGTGTTTGAGTAAAAATCTGATTTAACTGAATTGAATAATGCTTCAACAATAATAATAATAATAAAAATTGATGTATTTTTTGTATACTTTGTTTTTCCTTTCTCTGATTTTGTCTCTACATTATTTCTTTGCTTACTTTTCTTTTAGAGCCACTTAGTGTAGGAATTCTGTATTAATTCCCAGGAGATCCTGAATTGTTTAAGGTGAGCAGGGGTCAGATGCAGCAAGGCAGCATCATTGCACACATTCAATTCAGAATGGGCTGATATTTTCTCTTGATATGTTTCTATGTTCTATTATTATTATTCTACTATTATTAATAAAATCTGGCTTTATGAGGTTTCCAAATCACTGGATTCTGGTTTCATCTATATTCCACACAGCTACACAACCTTTTCACAGTTGGGTTGTATTTGGCAGCATGGAGCCGTTTTCAGCAGTTGTTATTCTGGGATTCATGACTTTATTCAGAGCAAAGTATAAAACATGACACTTCCTCCTCACACTGCTGAATATTAGAATGGAAATGTGCCAAAGCTGAGCAACCATGAAAAGTTACAGTCATTTAGTATTTCATGGTGACACACTGAATATGCCACGGCTCCAAGGTTCCACCGTTTAAACTCACAGCTTCAAAAAGGGAGGAAATAAAAAAGGGGATAATTTATGGGGAATGATCAGAGGAGCAGGGTCCAGGAACCAGGCTCTGAGTTTGCTAACTGTGAGATGAGGAAGAGACAAAGAGTTAAGCTCAACTCTGCATCAGTTACTGTGGTACTCAACCTGCTGGCCGGCAGGTTTTCTTTAACAAATTCGGAGTTTCTCCCTGACTCCGCCTTCCTGCTGCAGCTGAACCAGCTGACGGACACCCCTGTTCACAGAATTCATGTGTTTACAAACGTTGAAATCTTAGTTAGATGTTAGTTATTTTTCTTTTTAACAAGTGCTTTTATAATCAATGAGCCATCAGTGTAAGCGCAGAGACAGCGCTCACATCAGGGATTTATTATAGTCTCTGTGAGTCTGTGCACAACTTGAACTTCAGTATCTTGCCCGAGGATGTTTCAGCAGGTGGACTGGAGGAGACAGGTTCGATTATCTACTCTACAAGCTGAGTACAGCTGCTCAGCCCTACTAACTTACCACAGTGGCTTAAAAAACAATCGATGTGATATACTGTAACGTAACTGATGAGACGATTACTAACATGAAACATGGTCATACCTGTGGTCTCAGTTGATCCTCCTGAAGTTCCAGGAAGTGGTTACATTCCACTCTGGCCAAGAGCAGCTCAAAACCAACGAGCATGGCTTTGTCTGCATTAACATCCTCACTGAGCCTGTACTCACTGAAATGCATCAAACAGAACAGAGACAAAGTGATGAGGAGAGCAGAACCACAGACGACTGGGTGGCTGCAGCTGTGCGGGTAGAGTCTGCTAATCGCAAGGTTGATCCCTGTCTGCCAATTATTCTTGGGCAAGATACTGCAGGTTGGGCTCTGATGCATCCATCACAGTGCAAATCTTAGATAGAAAGCACTTAGGTACAGATAGTGTGTAAAATCTGAACTCGGGTTTTTACTTGGTCTCAGGAACCTTTGTAAGAAAAGTGATCCTATGAAAGTCAAGTCAAAGAACCTCGGCTGACCAAGGCGTGTGCTGGAGGTCAATAAAATAAAATATATTTATAAAAAAATATCCATCCATTCGCTTCCGCTCATCCTTTTCAGGGTCGCGGGGCGCTGGAGCCTATCCCAGCTGTCATATAAAAATATATTAAAAAGAACAAAATCACACTGTCTCCAGCTGCCTGCTGTGTTTTGGAGTCATTTATTCTGAGAGGGACACATGTGATATATGAACAAGCTGAGTGTCTTGGCACATGAAAACATTCTTGGGGAATTTTTGGAAAGCTTTGTATACACGTTGTGTCACCAGGTGTCGCTTGTTACGTGTCCACGTGTGGAATTAAAGTGGTAAATGAGCTGGACTTTTCTATTCTGAGCACTCAAACTGCTCTCTACTACAAGCCTCACTCGGTCACACATTCAGACCTGAGCACCAGTGGAATATTCACTCACACACAGCTTTGGGATGGCGTCCATTTAACCCGCTCTACCTCCTGAGCCACAGCCACCCTAAGGAGTCTACGTTTGTCCTGACAAAGAGCTGTGCAAGGCTGCGACCTTGTGGATTAATGTCGACAGTTGGTGCGTCGCTCTTGCGCTGGTTCTTACCATTGTTTGGGGTCTGTATGAGGCACATAACCAATGGAGGCCAGGACAGACTGTATGGTGGAATTGCTGAAAACTGGCTCAAGACAGTAAACAAATGGAGCCGTAAATGTCTGAAAGAGAAAGAAAACACAAACACGGTTCATCTGATAGTACACAGGCTCAGTGATCACTTCCGTTTGGCCTGACACAGCTGTGAGCAGAAAAAAGATAAGCGTCACTGGGCTGTTGTGTGTCCACTCACTGCTACACAAGCAGATGTTGTGACACGGTGTGGTTCAGCTGAATGACATCTGCAGTCACAGTGTAACATGTCAAACGAGTATCAAGTGTACTCCTGTACAGAGCCGCTGTGCGGGAAACGCGGCGCGTCTTCTGACCTTTAGTGTCCTGATTTCCTTCTTCCATGGCTGCAGGAACAGGTTGACGCACAGAGTTTCCAGCACTTCTGAGGCTCTGATGAAGGCGGACAGGTGTTTCCTGAAGTCGCTCTGAGCCTCACAGCGCTCAGTCACAGCCTGGTAAAAGGGGAACATTGTGAAAGTCCCGCCGGTCTCCGCCTCGCTCAGTAGATACTGAGCCGCCCTGTTCAGCAGCTGGGGGTCGCGGCACGGCCCGACCTCTGCCCGCTCCTCCAGGTAACACTTGACATAGTCCGCGTACACGTCCCCGCGGGAAGGAGCCGGCCCTCCTGCTCCGGTACCGTCCTTCATGACCGCCACAGCGACGAGCCCCACCACCTCGGACTAACGAGGAAGTGTGGCAGTCCGACAGCACGACGAGGAAGTGAAAGCGACAGCGGCTCCTCCTCACGCCGTGTGCGGCACAGAGCGGCAGACTGGGAGCCACCGTGCCCGCCGACTACTGTCTCACACTACAGCTTCCCCGGGGCCAGGAACCACGCGGTTTGGACTGCTGCTTCTCACTGATACAAGGACGTGTTCGGTGTCGGGAGTGCTGAAGTAACGGTCAACTCATTTGCTTTATGACAAATTCATATTTCGAGCTTTTCAAACTACATCGCAAAACGTACCGGTGTGTTCTGATGTTTCCCAAATCTCAAGAAAGGCTGTTTTATTTTGAAAATAATCACCCGGATGTGATCATTTTCGTTTCCGGGACAACTGTGTGTCGCACTCGTGTTGGTGGTAAGGCTGTTTCCCCGTGCCTGTAAAAGCCACGCGTGAGAAACCGCGTGGTGACGGGGTTGTGTTTTAATGCCGTCCAGCTGATACAAGCCGGACATCCACCCTTTAAAGCCCGCGAACAGGAGCGCCCTCCATACTTTGATCGTGAGTCACGTTTTTGCAGGAGCCGTTTAGACTTTTGTTTGGTCCGCTACGCTTGAGTCTGTGCCTCTTTCATACGTGGGTGCTTAAAAACACGCGAGTGGCCGTACAGCTGTGCCCACACTCACAGCTCTTGTTTTCTAGCCGTCCCTGCCTGATGAATGTCGCTGTCACAGAGTCGCTTCTGATCACCTGGATGTGCTGAAGAAATCATAGAGATGAGATGAAACGGCACTTGCAGATGAACAGGAGTTCCTTCTGGGATGCTTGAAGGTGGTGAAGGAAAGAAACAATAAGAGCCAGGCCACCGTCTGTCCCAGAGCTAACACTGCTGAGTGAAAAATCAGATTTCTGCTGCAAACTGTGTAGAAAATTGTCCAAATAAAGAAATTGGTAAAAATGGTAAATGGCCTGTATTTATATAGTGCTTTACTCGTCCCTAAGGACCCAAAGCGCTTTACACTACATCCAGTCATCCACCCATTCACACACTGGTGATGGCAGCTACATTGTAGCCACAGCCACCCTGGGGCGCACTGACAGAGGCGAGGCTGCCGGACACTGGCGCCACCGGGCCCTCTGACCACCACCAGTAGGCAACGGGTGAAGTGTCTTGCCCAAAGACACAACGACCGAGACTGTCCGAGCCGGGGCTCGAACCGGCAACCTTCCGATTACAAGGCGAACTCCCAACTCTTGAGCCACGATCGGCCCAAATTGGAGAAACGATGCTCCTAACAGAAAGCAATGAATGAACAGATAATAACACCGGTTATTATTGGCGCAGTGAGGGGCGGAGCGGGCTTGTCTCTGGTTGCGTTTTTGGAAAAACAATAACATGAAGACTTTGATGAAGTTCGGTGTAAATGTGATGTATCATAGTTTAATACGAGGCTAGTAAAGGCGCCGTGGGGACATAGTGGTTGTAAGTTTTCACAGAAAGCTGGACACAGTGCTTTTCTGTTGTAAAAGTGTAAAATGACGCTGTGGTTACCATGGTTACTAAAGCTGAGGGTGTGTCCTGCAGCAGGCGCGGAGAAGGCATGAAGGGCCACGGCGGCGGGTGGCAGGACGGTCGCCTCAGACAAAGAGTTGAGCAGGTACGTGTCTCTCCTCAGTCACCGGTGCGACCAAGACCAGTATAAAGTAATCAGATTACATGTTACTGAAACCAATGATGTCATCATTTGTGTTGCATGAGTTCTTTGAGCATCTGCTGTGTGTGTGTGTGTGTGTGTGTGTGAGACCCTGGCACTGCTTCACACTGTGTGGCCATCATCGAGCTGTCAAAACTATTGATGTTCCATAAATATAATGCCAGCGAGTGGATTTCATGATGTTTCCTGGTGATTTTCCTTGTGTCCACCACTTTGGTTACATGAATGTTGAACTGTGTTTTCAGTATCTGGGCTCCAGCAGCAGTGAATATGTGGATCTGTCAGCCATGGCCCTGGACCTTCAGAAACTGTACAGGCGAGTCATCTGTCCTGGCTCAAATAAGACACTCGAGCTTGTTCCACAAAGCTGAGATCTGCACGGCTGGTTCCAGTGAAGATATGTGGTGGTGTAAAAGCCCTGCATGTTGACTCTTCTTTGTCTGTGTTAAATCAGCTCTATTTTAATGCTTGAGTGGCTGACATGGTTTTAATGCATCACACTGCAGACCTGCATCTGTGAGGTTGGCTAATATCTGAAATTTCTGAGCACATTTTCACAGACACTGATAACAGTGACACATACGGTCACTGGACTTGTCAGTTTGACAAATCTGGTCCTTAGTGGGTCTTAGAGTGGGGTCAGTGCTCATAAGGAGCTTGTTGGAGTTCCTTCAGCAGCAATAAGCTGAAGTAAAGGTGTTCTCCATCATTCTGTCATCATTGTGGATGAAGTTCTGTTCTCTGAGGTTTGCAGGCATGTGTTTGAAATGACCCTGTAACCTGTGTCAGACCGATGGGCAGCAGATCATTGCTGATGTCCTTCCACCTTGGCATTGTGTTAACACACACCTGAGTGCTGCTGTGTTCACACTGATCAGCTCATCAGCACCTGGCTGCTGCTGACCTCCCTCGTCCCTGTCAGAGTGTTACGCCGTGCTTTTTTCCTATTCGCTGCATCGGGCTTCATTTTTGTTAAAAAGAAATATGACATGTGGTTCTTTATTTCATTTTCAGACTTGGTAAAGACCAGATTGTTTTTTGTTTTTATCATGGCCTGAAAACCTTACTACTGAAAGGGGTTGTACCTCCTCTTTCACACCACTGAGCTCACTGAGGAGAGCAGAACAAGGTGTACAAAGACTCTGGAAACTCCGTCTTTGGGTTGAGAAAATCAGTGAAGAAACATCTGATCATTAGTCCATTGTTTATTGTCACAGAAAGCGTGAATCAGTTGTCTTTCCTGTGTCTGGTAGTCCGTTATATTAATTAGCTTCACCACTTTTTAATTACATTCCTTTTACATGCATGAGGTGAAGGACGGCTGGGATAGAATTGAAAATGCACATAAATCTGAGTCCGTGTCGGCCTTAGGTGCTTCCACCGCTTTGGTCCTGGTGACATGAAGTTATTGTGTCTTTAGGATGGACTATGGCAGAAGAAACAAGACGGCGTTCAGGATCCAGGTAGAGAAAGGTAAGAGAGCACGGTCTGTGTGGTTCTGCTGTTTGGACACATCTCCATTGATATTGAAGGATGAATGATTCCACTGTAGCAGCAGGCTGGTTAAGGATGATCATGTTGAACCTTTTTAATGAAAAACAGGCAGGATCATTCAGGTTTTCCATCACAGGAAGTCTTGTCGTGCAGCGATATGACAAAAGCCCAGATGACCTCTGCAGCTTGTGTGTGTCTGTTACAGCCTAATGATTGTGCGCTCAGTTTGACATGTATGGCTTTTCTAGTGTATGAAGCAGTCATTAAGGATTCTGGGCTGAACGAGCTGGAGAGCAAACACCTGGCTAAGAGAGCCAAGCACAGCCACCGTGACACTGGGTGAGGCCCTCTGCTTGTTGTGTCCTCTGCTGTCCTTCTGCTCTTTAAATGTGTAATTGATGTGCTCTAAATCTGTGTTTACAGTGACGAGAGTGGTAGCAGCAGCTCAGAGGAGGCTTCTGACAGTAATGAGAACATTGTAAGCACTAATTAGTGATGCGTGTGTGTGTGTGTGTGTGGATGCTCAGTCATCCAGGTAAGGAAATCCCAAAAAGTTGATTCTTTTCTCTGAACAGAATTTTAACCGACTTTAGCAAGGACTGCCTAAAGCTAGCACATGTGCACGAGCAAACAGCACCACTCATGGCTGCACCTGAGATTCAGATGCAGACAAAGCAGGATTACTCCTAAAAGTCTGCAAATGCAATCTTCATTTAAGGCTTCCCAGCAACAAAAATGCCCCAGAACCAGCTGCTCAGTGAACGGGTGAGACAGATTTGACATGCTAAAATTAAAAGAGATCCGACAGAGATCTTCTCGATGAGAGTAGCAAAAAGTGGAGAAAAACATCCTCGCAAAAGCTGCGAAAACTTTGTTGTGACGCCGAGGCAAAGCAGAGCTGCTGCGGACAAAAGCTTCAACTTGTCCCAGCAATGCAAAGCGCCCAGCATCCAACATCTGCATGGAGGAAAGGAAGGCACTCGCATCCCTTAGTAATGACAACAACAGTATCATGCTCTGAACACCACATCCAGAACACCCTGGATTTTATTGAGATGTCATTATGGAGGCAGAGGAAACAATAGTTCGATGGTCAGTGGTCATGATTTACATGTTAATGATGAAGAAGCTGAGCTCACAGCCCGTTGTTACTCACCGTGCAAATGTTCAGCTGAGACTGAACACGTCACCTGATGAGTGACGAAAACATCCAGATGAACAGAATCAACTTCTTGGGGCAGCGTGTGTGCGTGCGTGTGTGCGTGCGTGTGTGCGTGTGTGTGCGTGCGTGCGTGCGTGCGTGTGTGTGCGTGTGTGTGTGTGCGTGTGTGTGTGCGTGCGTGTGTGCGTGCGTGTGTACGTGCTATAAGTCAATGGTGTCAGACCCAGTGTGAGGCTATAATCCCCTGTTGCTAGGAGAAACCTTGTGGTGTGTGTGTGTGTGTTTGCCTTTATAAACTGCAAGATTAACAGAAAAAGAAAACACACACACTATCAATCTGCTGGTTTTGCACTTATGAACACACTGCTTTGGCCACCATGGAGAAGCCTGACCCTCTGTGGGGCTGGGACAATTCTGTTTTAAGTATACAAGGATATAATTATAAATAAATGATGGTCAGTGTTTTT
>NW_005187657.1:45810-54035 GCF_000239375.1 Pundamilia nyererei | reverse complement strand
GTGTGCGTGGTTTAGCACTAATTTGCTAATGACCTTTTTCTCCCTGTCACAGCCCACAAACCAAATGAACAGCTCTCTGTCGTCTCTGTACCGGAAAGGGAACGCTGCTACCAGCAGTCCTCGCAGCACAGCCACTGCTCCGCCTTCGGCTTCAGTGACCCTGGTCTCCAAAGGAGGCTGGTTTATTGATAGAGCTCCCGAGAAGAGCAGCACCATCATCGACCTTTGTGACGACGACCCGACCAAACAACCAGTAAATGTCTGTAACTAACATGTCTGCACAGATGAACCCTAGTAAGCGTCGTGTGATAATCATTAAGATGTGATGTGGTTGTGCTCTTTGGTGCTTGGAATTGCATCACAGTCAGTATTGCAAGTTGTTTGGCTTCAATAAGAAAAGTGCTGGTTGTGCCTGTCAGCTTTCTCTGCATGATTTCAGTCCCTCACATCACTGTGGAGGAGTTTTGAACCTCCGCTTCAGTCCATGGCAAATGGACTGATTCTTATGTAGCGCTTTACTCTCCCGGAGTACTCAAACGCCACATACAACACGCCACATTCAAGCACTTCTAAACACGAGTGCAACTAATAAACATTCACACACATTCACACTCCGATGAATGCATCGGAGAGCAATTTGGGGTTAATATTTTGCCCAAAGGTATTTGGCATGCAGACTGGGGAAGCCAGGAATCGAACCACCAACCTTCCAGTCAGTAGCTGATCTGCTCTGCCACAGCCACCCCCGGTCCATGGAGGTTTGCAGGCAGCAAACTATCATTTATGCACATTTCTCTTAAGGTCCCGCCACAGCATTTCAATCAGGCTGAGGTCCAGCTCCGACTGGGTTCATCCCCGGCTCCCCAGTCTGGAAGTGTTCTTGGTCCTCACTGAATTCTCAGTTGCACCAGTGCATTCACTGAAATGGGAATGTTATATTGAAGTGCTTAAGTATAGAAAAGGTATGTGAATGAGGATCATACTAGAAAGTGCTTTGAGTTCTCAAATGCAGTAAAAAAGTATTACTTGGATACCATTTATCAAGGTGTGGCAGCTCTGCCATTGTACTCTGTGCTGATATGCTGTGTTTGCCGCTCTTTGTTGTCCTCTGCCCAAAGGACGTTGGGCCTGATTTACTCACATTCACGTGGAATTGTTCTTACCCTGCGCAAAAAATGAGTTTGCATGCAAAATCACTGCTGCATGTATGAAAGGTGATTCTGGCCTATCTCACCATCACGTGTAAGCGAGTGAATCAGAATTGCACAAGGCCATTAGTTCTAAACAGTCTCATACAGTTCGCGGGCACTAGCTCCAATTTTCCTCTTGAAGGAAACGCGTTTACCTCCAAGTGAAGCGGAGAAAGCAGTGGCCATGTTGTCAGAGAGAAGCCTTCACATCTAAGGCAAGAAACGAGGAAAAAATTAATAATAGTGTCTGAGGTCCAAGGACGAAGCAACAGGTCTCCACAGGAGTGAAGACCGTTTGGATATGGAAATGGATAAATACATACCTGATATCATAGTGACACTGAGACGGTCACTGTGGCTCAAAAGTGAAGTGTGCAATCAAAGGTGGTGAGAAAATGGGTCGAGGACAAGAAGCTGTTGAACGGCACTGCTTCTTTTATAGTGCTTTTGTCTCTACCTGAGCACTTTAGACAACATGGCTCCTTCACCTTTTTCTTTCTGTATGGAAGTACATTCATACTCCATCAGAGAGCAATTTGGCACTGGTGTGGAACTTACAGACTGGGAGCAGCCAGAATCACTAACCTTCCCTCGGTTGTTTACATATTTGTCCCACTTGAAGGTTTCAATCACCAAATAAATGTTAATATCAAAGATAACCTGAGTTACACATTTGAAATGTTTGTTTCATCCATTGAGGGAAAGACGTTATCCAGACCTACCTGGCCATGTGTGGGAAAGTAATTGCCCCTAAAACTAACCCTTGGCTGCAAGAACTGCCATCAAGCACTGGCAGTGAGTCTTTCACATCTCTGTGGTGAAGCTTTGCCCCACTTTGACCCAAGTTCAGCCACACTGGAGCACTGTCCATGCCAAAGCATCTCAATCAGATTTAGGCCCGACTTTGTTCGTTGCTTCTTTGAGCCAGTCAGAGGTGCACTTGATGCCGTGTGTTGGGTTATTTTCCTGCTGCGTAACCCGAGTGCTCTTGTCGGGTCATAAACTGATGGCCTGACATTCTCCTTCAAGATTTTCTGGTAGAGAGACAAATCTATGGACTATCCAGGCTTGAAGCAGCACCACTGTGTCTGACTGCTGGTATGAAATGCTGTGTTGGTTTGCTCTCATATGTAACGTGACTCAAGCTTCCAGTCTTTGTGTTGTTTTGGTCAGCAATGGTTTTCACCTTCAGCTCTCCACGGTTTTCTTCCCCTTGTTTCCTGGTTTTCTGGAGTCCCAGCCTTAGAAACGGCTCGGTATCCATCCTTTCCAGACACGGCAGTGTTTTGTCTTCCAGCAGGTTCTTTAGATCATAATGATGTGTTCCTTTTTTTAGCTCTTTTAGTTTACTTCATTTTCTCAAATAAAGGACTTGATAAGAAATCACCTAACATGTAGCTGATTTCTTGAGCATGTCTGACAGTAAGCCTGCGTGTGGCGAAGCTGAACTGTGGTTGGACGCAGCGTTTCATGAGGGGGGCAATTACTTCCTCACACAGGCCACGGTAGACTTGGCTAGCTTTTCCCCATTAATAGATGAAGTCCACAGTTGTGTCATATTAACATTTGATGACATGAAACATGTAACTGTGACACATATGCAAAAAGAGACGGTATTTTGATCAGTATTTATGTCCTATGTTCACGTTACATGGCCTCCTCGCCTGTCACAAACAGACTGACGTGTCCATTCTGGAGGGGGACAGGTCTCACAAGAAGTCCAAAAAAAGGAGAAAGACTGCTGAAAGAAGTCCTGAAACCACAGAGACACACACGCTCAACAAGAAAGGTACCGCTTTGTGTAGTTTGTCAGTGCGATCATACAGCTACTGCAGTGCTTCCTGTGCATTAGATGGAGCGATTGTAAAGAGAGGCATCCACAGGCGGAAATAATTTGCTGTGCTGTTCAGAGATGCATTATGGGTAATCGCCGTGCCTCACTGAGCATGCACCTCGTGCCGTGGGTGGGAGCTAAGGTACGTCTCAGACGATATCTGGCTCCACTTTAAAAGGGTTCAGCTCCACCCCCCACAACATTTTCAGCCTTGCAGAAAAACTTGCATGCAAACATTTTGACCCCTTATTTCTAATTCTATAAATAAGGCACGTGTTTCACTTCAGTTCCAATACGTCTGTTAGTATAAGACTTCACTGCAGTGGTTGTCAGCGTCTGTTTCTTTGCACTCATTTTCTCTATGAATGATTCTTTAGCAAAGTCGCCCGAGCTGCACTACCCCACTTTGAAGTTTGAAGATGTTGGAGGAAATGAAGAGACGTTAGTGGTTAGTACCGTCGTCCTTGCTGCCTTGTCTGTAGCTACATTAGCTTCTTTGATTAAAGTGCATTGCTGTAACACAGCACGGCGTAAATGAAGAATGTGTTGACTGCACATGAAATTGTCCAGCTGGTGTTCACTCATTTCTATAAAAAACATTGCTGCAGGAAGTGTGTAAGCTGCTCATACACATGCGACACCCAGAGGTGTACCAGCAGCTGGGAATGGTTCCTCCGAGGGGCTTTCTGCTGCATGGACCACCTGGTTGTGGAAAGACCCTGCTGGCCCAGGCTGTGGCTGGGGTGAGTGCTGGACAATTCATATATAGAGATGCACCTCGGCATCCTGTCAGCCTGGTTTCATCACGTTTTGGCAACAAAGTGCTGCTACTTCTCTAACAGGGTCTGAGTATGGGTGACGTCCATGAAGGTGTTGTGCACTTAAATAAGCTGTGATTGTGTGTTTCAGGAGATGCACCTGCCCATGCTGAAGGTTTCTGCTCCAGAGCTGGTGTCCGGAGTGTCCGGGGAGTCTGAACAGAAGCTCAGGGAGCTGTTTGACCTCGCTGTGGTTAATACTGCTTTTTTTCCACTTTTACTTCCAATCGTTCCAGAAGTGTCCGGCTCGCTCCTGAGCCCGCACCTTATTTTAGCAGCGTGCTGGTGATTGACAGGCAGTCGAACGCAGCTGATCCTCAAAGCCGCAGCAACGCTCTAAGTTTAGATGGTTTGATGGAGCTGCAGGCTCACGGGTGCAGACGTGTTATGGTGTCAGAGAAAGTCCTCTTTGAATGTAGAGATCAAGGCGGTGCATGAATAAGCATGAGACCTGTGGCGTGACTGTAACAATGTAAAGCGAATGCAGTTTCTCTTCCTCCCTTGCAGAGTTCAGCTCCGTGTATCCTCTTCATAGATGAGATAGATGCCATCACCCCTAAAAGAGAGGTGGCCTCTAAAGATATGGAGAGGAGGATTGTAGCCCAGCTGCTAACCTGCATGGATGGTATGACATGCAATTCTCTTGTGGAAATACAAGCAGACTCACAAACATAAGCACTTATCAGGCTCGTCGCACCGGAACGCTCGTGTTCATTAACACCACACCTCGGCTTTCGCCAGCGCCGTCACGTTTTTTTGCACTCTGCCTGACAGATCTGAATAGTCTGGCAGTTCCGGCTCAGCTCCTGGTCGTCGGTGCCACCAACAGACCAGACTCCCTGGACCCCGCCCTCCGCAGAGCCGGCCGCTTCGACAGAGAGATCTGCATGGGTATCCCAGATGAAGCGGCACGTCTCAGGTCAGCTACACACAACTAGACGGACAAATTGGTGTTTCAGTTGTGCTTCGTGTCAACATTTCACGTTTACCTTTTGTACTTTCTTGACTGGTAGCCAAAGGCCATCAGGGCGGGAATGGGTGAGAAATTAAAGGAACAGCACCTTCCCTACTCGAGGTTCTCTCTGTTATTGGGAAACACTTGGGTCACTTTGGGTTCCAAGTAAAAGAAAATAGAGGTGACCGAGGCAGTGTAGGGATCTAACAGTGACGTGAACACATCACAGGCAGCCTGATCGAGATTAGCTAACAACAGAGCAGGAATGTGAAGCGAGGTTTCCTTAATACGCTGCGTATGCTGACCTGTATCGTCCTGAAAAAACAGGGAAGCATACGTGCGACCTCTGTGGAAAGCAGAGCAGAACTGAATCACACCACGAACTCCAGTTCTGTGGCAGAAAGATGAGGTCATACTGAAGGAAGGGGTCGTGATTTGAATAACATGTCCATCACAGATGGCGATGAGATGCTCAGAGGATGCTGAGACCTAAAGCAAAGCGTTGGGCAGGTGGACGATCAGCACCGTGCCCGTTTGTGGAGCAGGGATTGTTGACACTTTTGGGTATTTACCACAGCAGTCTCTCGCTCAGCTCACGAGTACACAGTTTGAACGTGTTTGTTACTCTCCCAGGATCTTGAGGACGTTATGTCGAAAGCTGAAGCTGCCAGAGGACTTTGATTACCAGCAGCTGGCCCGACTCACCCCAGGCTACGTGGGTGCTGACCTCATGGCTTTGTGCCGCGAAGCTGCCATGAGTGCTGTAAACAGGGTGCTGCTGGAAACGAGGGGGCCTCCGCACAGCCAAAGCCAGACGTCTGCTAAAGAACCGTTAGCTTTGACAGACGTCACGTCAGAACAACAACAAGCGACCGACGCCAACCCCGTGCCTCAGGAGGAGCCGGGACAGAATCATCAGCAGGTACGAGGAGCTCCGGGACGGTCTCAAACGTTACTCAGCACGATGATCGTTCTTAAATAATGAGGACTACAGACTTGCTGCTTATTTGTTTTTATGAGCTCTTGTCAGTGTTAGTATATGAGATCAGAGTGAGAGATGCCTGCAGGTGCTGTTAAAGCTGTCGTTACTGCTCATGTTTGGATGACTCGGGCTAACAGAACTGCTGTTCTCAGAGCACGAACACAGATCTTTGCATGTTTTACAGAAATACTCACTTAAGAAGTTTGAACTTGACATAGATTAGAGCCAAACTGAGGCGAGCGGCGCACACAGATCTGTATGGCTCATATCACACAGCAGACACACCTTCAGTGTGGCAGGCTGTTAAATATGTTGGTGCTGCTTCAACCACAGCACGTGTACGCGTCGCTGCCCTGTTTTTGTGGAGATGCCACACTTACTCTGTTGTGCTGCATTTGAATGCAAAACGACTCGACGGGATTTCCTGCCTCTGCGTTGCCCTGACGTGTTATGTGCTGCGTCCAGCAGGGGGAGCTGTGGAGCGTGCTGTGCCTGCTGAAGAGCACAGAGACCCTATCAGAGGAGAAGCTGGCTGGCTTGTCCATTCTCATGTCAGATTTCCAGCTCTCTCTGGCTAGTGTGCAGCCCTCAGCTAAGAGGGAAGGATTTGCCACAGTGCCTGATGTCACCTGGGAAGATGTGGGAGCGCTGCAGGATGTCCGAGAGGAGCTCACCATGGCTATACTGGTAAACACATGGATTTCAGAATAAGCCATGACCCTTTTATTTTATTGTCTTTTATTATACTACTGTCCTCTGTTCTCTCACACGTTACCTGTGTTTGAGCTGGTTCAGCCTCACTCGTCTCTGATCAGTGTTAGCACAGATAACACAGCCGTGTGTGCCCTGCAGGCTCCAGTGCGTTCTCCAGAGCAGTTCAGAGCTCTGGGGCTGAGCGCTCCGTCTGGGGTGCTGCTGGCTGGACCTCCAGGATGTGGAAAAACCCTGCTGGCCAAGGTTGTCCCGCCCACCGACACATACACGAGCATCATCTGTTTTCATAGCACAGCATAGTTATGAAAATCTGAGTGATGAATTTTAAACATGTTCAAACCAAATCGATTATCATTTCTTTATTTTATATGTAACTTTAATATGAAGTAAATCAGGACATTCGGTCTCTTTCTGAGGATGAAGTAGGGTCACTGTCAGTATCAGTCACACGTCTCTGTGGAGACTGGACAAACACACTTAACTTAGCATAAGGCCTATGGCTAACTTGGCTCTGTCATGCTGCTCATTTTCTCAGCGTGCCTCACTGAATGCTTCTATTCCCTTTCCTGACAGGCCGTAGCCAACGAGTCAGGCCTCAACTTCATCTCTGTCAAAGGACCAGAGCTGCTCAACATGGTAAGTCACTGAGCTGGAGAGCATGCTGCTGTGCTGGCCTCAGCCTGTGCATTGCTGCATTGTTTTGGAGAGTCGTAGCAGAGCCAAGAAACATGCCTCTGAGGGTTTGTCCCGAACCACCAGCCGCACACGCCTGCATATTATCTGCATATCTGGATTCTCATTTCTGTTGATTTCTTTATAAGTGTGCTGAATAAAAGTCGACCGTCTGTGTCGACCTCAGAGCTGACTTGTGCTCTGTGTTTGCAGTATGTGGGAGAGAGCGAGCGGGCTGTCAGACAGGTCTTCCAAAGAGGACGCAACTCTGCTCCTTGTGTGATCTTCTTTGACGAGATCGACGCACTGTGTCCACGCCGCTCAGGCCACGAGGTAAGATCATAATGTTAGCATGTCAGGAAAGTGTGATTTCATTTAAACTGTATGTTCCCATTAGGCACACAAAGCCCTGTGGAACTCCATGACTTGTGGCTAAGAAGACTCCCCATTTACATATCTGTCAGATGTTATTCAAACCAATGCAGGCCATTTCCTTTCACAGCCAGTGTGTCTCTCTGTAGTAACATACCGTGGTTGACAGTATCAAACGCTGCACCAAGCAGGACAAGCACTTCGTTTTTAATACCTCTGTGGGCTCATCTTCCCTTTTATGTATTTATCTTTGAATTTCTGTTATTATTCACATGTGCATGTTGTTGAAATCTCCCAATTCTTTGAATCTTTGGGCTGAAGGAAGGACAGTACTCGGTGTATTTATGCTCAATCAACAATACTTTATTTCCATACAATTCAACACTTAAGAGCATAAGGACCATCATGATGGGGAGACCTGCCTGAAGAGGGTCACCACAAGTCTCAAACTGGTGACGGGCTACTAAGCTTCGTATAGCCGCTAGTGGCCCCCACCTAGTCGTAAAAGCCCAAACATTCACATTCTTTCTCTCATACGGCGCCTAAGTTATGACCTCGGCTCCCTGTCTTTCTGCTCTCTGTAAGGTGGGGGTCTGGAATGTGGTCCATCTCCCCTGTCTTATACACAGTCTCCTGCTTACAACCTTCTTTTTATGATTCAACAATAAAGCATGTCAAGAAAACAGTG
>NW_005187657.1:41150-44316 GCF_000239375.1 Pundamilia nyererei | reverse complement strand
CAGTGCAGCCTAGGCGGAGTAGTCGAACACAGATTCACTGAGCGCTCAACACAGACAGCATCGTCAGAAGGAAAGTTGATAAAATAAATTACAAATGTTGTATTGTTCATACATATGCGTACCGAACCAAAAGCACTGTATCGAACGGTTCAATATCGATACGAATATCGTTGCACCCCTAGTGAATATGTTCTGTTAACTCAAAAGTATAATGAGAACTAGACTACATACACAGCACACCATCTAAACTCAAGGATAATATATGACCTACAGCTGTTATCATAATTCAACTACTTTAACTACATATATAAGATAACATATAATAACAGAATAATCTCACAATGTGCAACATGCCAATGCCAGCACTGAGAGGCAGGAAGAGAAAGGGGGAGAAAATCTAAAAAAACAACCGCCCCCCCATAGCAGGCGTGAACTGTCTTTGTTTGTGTTCAGTCAGGAGCCAGTGTGCGGGTCGTCAACCAGCTGCTTACAGAGATGGACGGCTTGGAGAGTCGACGGCAGGTCTTCATCATGGCTGCCACTAACAGACCAGGTATGGAGACGTATTACCATAACAGCACGCCTCAAGGAGCTGCTTGGCCATGGAAACCCAGGCTGTGAAGCTCCTGGTTCACTGTTTGTGTGTTGATGTTTAAACTAAAGGAGCTCGGCAGAGCGCTGTGCACCGCCGTACGTGTCCACCACTTTGAGTTGCTTCTGTTTTTCAGTATGTTTAAGCAATGCTGTTGCTTCCACTAGATGTCAGCTGAATGTGGAATATCGAGGAGAGAGAAAATCTTACAGTATTACAGTGCCACCTTATTTCATTGAGAATAACCCATTCTTTCACAAAGGCTTGTAAAGGCAGCTGCATGACTGGACTCTACACAATGGGACTGAAAACTACTAAATCCAAAGAGTAACAGGTGTGGCCGAGGACTTTTGCTCATATAGAGTAACTGGAGACTGAAAATGGGTTTTGCTGAGGACATTTACTGATGACAAAGTTAAAGTGTCTGTAGAATTTGGGAAGTTAGATGTATGGAACAGGAAGCGGATTTAGGTTAAAAAGAATACTTTGAGCACATTCTTCTTTAAATGATTTGAAATGGCAGGTTTTTACTGTTACAATGTTCTGTTTTATCACCAGATATCATCGACCCTGCTGTACTGAGACCAGGCCGTCTGGATAAAACCTTGTATGTGGGTCTGCCACCACCAGCAGACCGCCATACCATCCTGCATACAATCACTAAAGTAGGAAATGGACTGTTTCTATTCAGATGAAATGAAAAAGTGTGCATTATATATTGTATACTATCAAATAGAGAACAAAGGGGGAAACAAACACATTAAACAGTTATGTTGGTGCACTGATGACTGTATTTTAAAATCTAGCTGACACTGAAAATATCCAGCCACATACTGCTGATTAAGGACATCATAGAAAAGCTGTTGATCAACTTCACTGCTCCATGTTTAGGGGGGGACCAGACCTCAGCTGGAGCAGGATGTCAGCCTTGAAGAGATTGCACGAGATAAGCGCTGCGATGGCTTCAGGTAGGTTTGAGCCGTGGAGCAGCAGTGTGGCTGCAAAGCCTTCTGTTCTAGCTTGCAGTGTTCAAACTGCACTGACACATAAACAGCACTGAAAAGAGTGACATCTGATCCACACTAAAGGTGTGTGTGTGTTTTGACGTAGTGGAGCTGACCTGACTGCATTGGTGAGGGAGGCGTCTCTTAATGCCCTGAGGACCTACCTGAAGTCCCAGCCTTCCTCAGCTGCATCTCCTGGTAACTGAACTCGTCCTCTGCATGCCTGCACAGTGTTTAGCTCCACAGCTGTAGTCCTCCTGTGGGTCTGCAGGTAGTCACCAAACACATTCCCATGGTTTCACTTTACTTTAGCACGTTACGGTCTAGTTAGTGCATGGACTCAGTTTAATTCAGTTCAGTTTTGTTAATATTACACCAAATCACAGCAACAGTCGCCTCAAAGTGCTTTAATATTGACCCTACAATAACATATACAAGAGAACACTGTATGCAGTATATCAAACTTTCATATTCCAACTCAAATAACAACAATAAGCTGGCCTACGAGGTGCAACCGAGACCTACCTGGGTTTTCACTGAAGATTATTTTTAGTGATTTATAAACGTAAAGAAGAAACAATCATAGCACCTGTATTCCCTCTTCTTTCTATTGATTTCTGTTTCCTCTTTAGTACAGCTAACGATTGTTGTGCTAGCAAAAAGTAAAACACGATTCACAGTTGCACTGAAACTAGCTAATTACACTCATGCATGTCCATTCTGTTCGCCTCTACGCTCCACACAGGCCACACACATTCGTCTGGCTCTGCTGCTGACATCAGAGTGAGCAAGCACAACTTTGAGGATGCCTTCGGGAAGGTCCGACCGTCTGTGTCCACAAAGGTAATAAAGCATGGTCACATTTTGGGAATGTATTTTCAATCAGGATCTAGATGGATCCAAATTCTCAGACGTGTCCTGCAAGTACAGTGGTGAAAAAAGGTTAACATACCATGATATATGTTTTTTAAGTGATTAGGTCTTAGAGTCAATACATATCAACAACACCATGTGGCCTGTGATTTTTATTCATATGAAATTTGCCTGTATGTAGGTACGTACTGTGTAGTATCGTGATATTTTGTATCGATGCAGGGACAGCAGAAATCGATATTTTGTTACAAAAAAAGTTTTTGTGCTCTGACTTCAGAGCATGTTGATCCTTTTCTGAGCAACAATCCTGACATTCCTTCACTGTCCAGATGTGTTTAACTTTAAGACATGTTTTATTTTAATTAAGTTTAACACTTTTTTATTTAATGTAAAATTATATTTTGTTTTAATCTACTTTCAAATTCTTCAGTTGCTGAAGGGGCTGCATAGTTTTCATAAATTGCATAGTTCAGAATAGCTGTAATTGTACCAGATGGTTGCGTTCAGTTAAGTTGGACTAGACTGTAATACAAACCGTTCAGTTTGTCAACAATAAGACTGAACTGAGTGCGAGACTTTGATATTAGATAAAATGAATATTGATAAAGTTTACCTTTATGTACAGAATCTGAATATCGCAAAATATTTTAAAAAATTGCAATAATATCGTATCGTGCATTAAGTATTGCAATAATAT
>NW_005187657.1:35617-40681 GCF_000239375.1 Pundamilia nyererei | reverse complement strand
AAAAAAAAAAAAGCAGGTCAGGGAGAGGCAGCTGCCAGTCTTATCACACCTCATAGTTGACTGCCAGCACTCCTCTCTCTCCTCATAACTCATGTACTGGATTGGCTCATTACAAGTCCATTACTCTGGCAGCATTCCACATGCTGCTGATAAGAAGTGTTTGTCACAGCAGACTGAACTGGCCTCAGTCACAGTCCCGCAACCTACCTGAACCGGTCTGACTCGTCACGCTGAACACTGCATGCCAAAAAACTCTGCAGTACTAACCTACAAACCGAATGTCAATGTGATCATTACTCAGGTAACTGTTTAAAATAAGTGTGGACTGAGTGAGTGACAGAGAAACGGAGACGAGCTGTTCAACTTTTGTTTCTGTGTGAAAACCACAAACGTGCACTGACTGTGTGTGTGTGTGTGTGTGTGTGTGTGTGTGTTCCTTGTGTAGGACCAGAGGATATATGAGCAGCTGAGACAGTCCCTCAGATGACTGCCAGACCGAGAAAACATCAGCCCCACTCACAAGTGATTGAATAATATTGTAGTGTATATACAGGTATAATACTTTTCTATTAAAGTTTGACAGACGCGACTTGCACGTGTTCTTTCAGCTGGAGCACACCGACTCTACGAGCCGCTGCTTTGTCTTTGAAAAACGAGCTGAGAGGCTTAAAAATGCAACAGCGTGGGTGCCGACTAAACGCAGCAGCACAGCTCTGATTACTACAAGGCAGAGGAGTACTTACTACTGCATCGCTATAAATTATATTGTAGAAAAAGGTGGGGGGGGTTGCAAATGAATTTAACAGGGAAGCCTTTAAACATTCTGTATTCAACATAAAACTGTAAAACGTGTCAGGTTAATGCTGAACGTGCCAGCCCAGGACACCCACACTAAGGGGTTCTTCAACTCAAAAGGTTAATACATTCATTTTGAATTACACTGAGCACCAGATTCACATGGAAGACGATGTCAGAAGGTCGCTGCTGAGGAGGCTGGCTCGTCTGAGTGCTTTATCAAAGCATGCTGATGAAGGCTGCAAAGGAAGTGCAGCAAGAGGTGCTCAAGCAACAGCGCTGACTGAAGGGAAAGTGTCAGCTCAGGAATTTGTATTGAGACTGCTGTCAGTGGGAGGAGAGGGACAGGCCCTGCAACGGTCTCACAGGCGATATCAAGCCAGCCCTGAACCAAAGAGAAACAACTGGCCTGTAGTTTAGTGCTCCAAAGTCCTCTTCCCACATCAAAGTCATTTCTTTTTTAAAGATTTACTTTTGGCCCTTTTCCAGACACCCTCAATATATGCAGTGAAGAGTGACAGGACAGTAGAGATTGGGCGGAACAAAAACCCATGCCGGCCAGCCGCCTCCCCATCCCAGTGAGCCAAACCGGCGCCCCACATGAAAGTATATTTCTAAATGGAAACTTGGAGGTGTCTAAAGTGCCAAAACTACCAAATGCTTTACTAACTGGCGTGGGGATCATTTTTTAGTTTTCACTCTTTTCCATTTCTATATTTATATACATATAAACAAGTGTTCAAGGTGCATTCTCTTACTTTGCTTCCATAAGCTGTAAAATCAGACAATGGATTTCTTTCTTCAAGTTTATCACTGGCTAAAATGAGCAGCCACCTGACACACAGAGAGGACACGAAGGACCAAGACGTTTGTTTTCCAGAGTTTAATGTGACGCTGGTCTCTTTAAGGAGGAAGCAAACAGTGTGAAACATACAGCACAGTACAGAAGTGACAGGCCTGCTCCAAGCACACAGCACAAAACAGTGAGTGCACTCCTGCGTTTTACATCCAGAGATGTCCCACAGTGAAATCATAACAGCACCACAGTCGCCTCAGTACTGTCCACCTCATTCAGTTCAACATAAGTAAATGTGCAGGCTTAAAACATAAAGTAAAGCTAATTGTTTTACCACTTTCATCTTTTAAAGTCTTGCTCAAGAAGCAATCAACTGAGTTAAGATCACAATCATGGAAAACAAAGCTCTGGTGATCAGTTACATATGCATGTCACAAGCTCAGACATTTTCAGTCACAGGTTGGATCTTGTTGAGGATGGGCCGGGAGCCATTACAGGCCACAAAATGTGAACATCTAAATTTCGCTTTTATGTTGGCTTTAAATGTGCATAGATGCATCACTCACAAGAAATTCAATTTATATGGAAGGAAGTTACATTTAAATACACTGTGTTTGAGCTCTAAAGTGGAAGAAAACATCTGGTTGGATCCAGCTGCTTTGCACAGCCAGCTGTGATGCTTTACTTCAGCAGAGGAATCTGTGGGGCTGGCTGCACAAAGACCTCATACTCTAACAGTTCGACTAGCGGGACAGGACGCAGACATGGAAGTTGCAGAGATCACTCCGTTAAAAAGGAAGTCCAGTCTGAATGAAGCCTCTTTGTAACAGCAAGGGTGTGTCAGAGAGAAGTGCTGCATTGTGTTAGCCCTGGGTGGACTGGCAGCCCGCCCCGGAGTTACCCTACCCCCAGTATCCGCACACAGGCTCCAGGGCCCCCACCACCTGACTTTGAGAAGCACTCAGGAAAAGTATGAATGAAGCTTTACTTTTTCGGATATCTGAACCGATTCATAGCTGTTCAGATATCAGGTCTCTGTGCAGCCAGTCCTATATTTGTTCTCGCTCTACAACACCAACAAATTAAAGCCCAGCACCACCCGTTTTTGGACCTGTTCTGTGCACACTCAGCACCTCATCCCTCTAGTCAGTTTAGCCCACATGTGGAATGCACTCATCTGCAGAAGCTGTTAATTTTTTCAAAGTGGAAAGGCTGCCTTTACAGCGGACACACAGCAGTGTTCCCACAGTGGCGTTACTCCTGTTTGACCTCTCCCTTCAGCTTTCTCTTGATTCGTGAATATGGGCTTATGGTATCGTCCATGATGAAGTCATATAGGACCTTCACCCAAGATGTGTACTGAGGCAGGTCAGCGTAATACTCTGCAGCAATTTCCTTTACCTGAAAACAAAACACAAGGAATGGACACATCACAACTTTCTCCATTTACTCACTATACAATTTTCTTTCATGCTTGAGACAATGATTTTACTGTTTCTGCACAAATTACACTGGTGGTGGTGAAATCGAACTCCTGTGAAAGCCTGCTGCTCACAGATAACTTCATGTTTCAGTTTCTTTCATATCTCAGGTTACAGAGGGGCAGGGATCCTTTATTGTTCTCCTGAGTACATTCAATCACAATATTCTGTATAATTTTAATATTGAACCAAATCAAATCATGGAGTACAGCTTTACTGTTCTATTAGGCAGGTTTTATGCGACAAATCTAGTTCTCGGCTGAAGAATGTTTTTAACCATTGCAGTTTCTCTCTCAGAACGACTGCCTAAACCATCTGTTGACTTTGCATGTGTACACAACAATGTGACATTACCAGGGAACTAACTCCAGTGGTCAGAATGTGTGGGTAACAACCTGCACTGTCTCTGAACTTTACTCACCATGGGCAGCCTGCGTCCTGGGATGCTGGGGAAGTCATGGTGCTCATTGTGGTAACCCACATTGAAGGTGAGCAGATTGAGAGAGCCGTAATAAGAGTAGGTTTCGTGACCCTTCAGGAACATGTAGTGCTCAGCTATGAAGTGGCCAGAAATTGGATGCAAGCCCATTCCCAGCATGGAGCCAGCCAACATGTAGACCACAGGCTTAGCCCCCCACAGCCAGTAGAGCAGAACATTGAAGGTGACCTGGAAAGCCACATTGGTCATCTCAAGCTGAGTGATGGGTTTAGGGTTAATGCAAAGGGGCCGTATAGCATAGAAAAGTGGCTGCAGAATAATCCAGATAAACTTGCGAAAGCGAGTGCAGAAAAACCAGCCTTCAAAATCAGTGGGGATATCTACATCAATCCCATCTCCACCCAGGTAGCGATGATGATCCAGGTGATAGCGTTTGAAAGACGCAGAGTAGGGCAGGCCGATCGGCAGGTTGGCAAAGATGGCAAAGTAGCGGTTCAACATGGCTTTGTTATTTCCAAATGCTGTATTGTGGGAGATCTCGTGAATAGCAAGGGTCATTGAGTGGTTGATGCAACTGCCAAATGCATAAGTCCAAAACAGAACCCATTTCCAGTCCAAGTCCTTGACCAGGTAGAAAGCTACAAACTGTATCACCACCATCATGCACACGATCCACTTCAACCTCGGGTCAGGACCCATCAGCGTTTTGATTTTTGGATATTTGGCTGCAAGATAAACACAGGAGACTCAAAGTCAGTTCAGTCAACATTCAAATGCTGAAAAGAAGACAATCGCAACCTCCGAGGTAAAGCTGCGCTCCTAATTAAACGTTACACTCTTCGTACAAAGTTGTAGACAATGATATCCTTGAATTAAGACTATTTACGAATTTGGAACACATGTATCCTTGTTAAATTTGAAAAACACTAGTGCATTTTGCTAATTGGTCATTTAAAACTGCTGCCACAAATAGTATTTCGATCTTATTTTAATGGCTGACTCAAGAATAATAAACACTTCAGGACACTTTAAGAGACTTGCTGAAGACAGTGTTTCGCTCAAGCCTTTTGCACAGGTTCGTGTGATTAAACATGTTTCATTTACATTAAAGCATCACATTTTTTCCATTAAAAAAAAAAAAAGCATAGATTACAAAACCAAATTTTGTCAAGGCAATGTTAAAACAGCAACAACCCCCACCACTTAATTAGTGACCTGGGTGTCGATTCTCTCTGTATCTTCCTGTCCTTTCATAAAACCTTTGACCCCAACACCACAAAGCTAATATCAGAATCAGAATACTTTATTGATCCCTGGGGGAAATTATTTTTTGTTACAGTGCTCCATTATAAACCAACATTAAGACAAGACAGACAATACACTAACTAAGAATAGTACAATATATACATATATATACATGCATACATAAGTCACTCATAAATAAATAGCTGGAAAAGAAACATGCGTAGTTGTAGCAGCAAACAGTGTGTTAAGTGGATGCATTGTACAGGGAGCCACAGGCAGGAATGATTTCCTGTGTCGTTCAGTGGTGC
>NW_005187657.1:3475-6399 GCF_000239375.1 Pundamilia nyererei | reverse complement strand
CTCCGTAAAACATAACACACAGGAGGAGGCAAAACCCCATCAGCCTTTTACAGCTGAGGGGTAATAAAAAGGGTCTGAAAGATCAGACTGTGTAAAGCAGTCCCAGCCACCAGCTCAAATCCCTAATAAGGACACACAAATGATCCTTCTCTTGACATTTAGGTATGAACACAAAGCTGAACCCGTATAAACGGACACTGCAGCCTGACTGATTATCAAGCTTCTTCCCTGTTGGAGTTCAGGGTCTGGCCGCTGTGGTCGGCTTAGCATTCAGTCAGTTTTCACATCACTCTGGGATCGTGGCTAGCTTAGAATTAGCATGCTCTGTGCATGTGCTTGGAAGGAGCTGAAGTTGTGTTAGCAGCATAATGCAGCTGTTTCTATCCTGGATGCAGTTTGGACGTTACCCATCATGCTCTAGTCCTTGATGGGAATCAAGAACTTAAATCCCACCCTACTGACAGAAGCACCTTACCAGAAGGATATCATGAGAACACACTTTGTTTGTTAAGGATGTTTTATTTGGGTTTGTCTCCTAATGTCCTAACTCACCAACCAGTACCTGTAGTTTTGTTTTATGAACAATGACTTTTCCCTCCTCTGCATTTAAATACAATGCTTTCATTTAGTACAAGGTACATGTGAATTTTATATCCCAGCTTATGAAGAATTTAGAAAAAATACTTGTGCAAGGATGAGATGATTATGACAAAAAAGCGCTCTACATAAGTGCCAGCCAATTCATTCAGATCAAGGAAAAAGTATAAAGTCATTTCCAAGCTTCTTAAAGTTGGCCAAATAATTAAATAAAGGAGAGTTCCTGAAGAAAACCAGAGTGCAGTGAGAGTGGAATAACTTGTGATGTGATACTGACCTGGGCAGCTGGGCTTTGACTTGCCTCTGGCACAGGCTGTGGTAACGCTCCACCTTCAGGAATCCCTGATTCAGGACACGCTGGCAAATCATGTCCATACGCTTGCATACCTGAAGACAGATCAGAGAGAACAGGTGGACAGGTAATCTGATGAGTACGTAGCAATTCAGAGTTTCAAGTTATTTGCCTACATGGGATTCTTGACACAGTGCTTTGGATAAAGTGGAGGGCTTCCAGTCTCTACATTCACAGTTTTAAGAGCTGATACATTGGCTCTTATCATTCCTGTTGTTTTCAAAGGAATATTTACCATCCTCTCTTACAATCCTGCTGCAAGAACTACTCCCGAATGTCACCGTTAAGGGGATCAGAGGAAAAAGCAATGGCTGAATTCTACTTTGGGTTAGACTGGAGGAAACGCTTTCTGCTGCTTAAGGAAAAAGTCCACATTTACAGAAGTCATGAAGTCACTTTGTTAAACCTGATCATCAAATATCAACAGTCATTTGACACTGACCTGATACGTATCTGCTGACACAGCTGCACCGCTCATACTGGTAAGTAAGGTATGACACAGTCCACAGAGCATTGTGTAATGACAAAAAAAAATCTTCATTGCACATCTTGTTTGTATTACATGTCACAATACTTTGCATCAAGAGGGGAGTGTTTAGTAGCTATGAGTATCTCAGCAGGAAAACGGTTCGTTCATCTGCAAATGTCAGTGAAAACACGGGTAGTGCACAGCAGTCTTATTACCTCACTTAGCCAGTGAGCCACGAACTCCTCAGCAAACGCAAACTAACACATGACAGCGACTGATTCTGCACAGCAGGAGAAGAACGGAGCCTCCAGGCTGTGTGCCGAGCAGACTGAAGTGTAGGTGAATGGAGCTGCGAGGCTTCTACTAACCCCACAGAGTTACACAAGGACAGCCACGAGCCCGGTACTGGCTGCAAACAACTCCGTGACCAACACTCATCTGCGCTCTGACAGTTGTGTGATGGTGATAGTGTTGTGTCGTGTATCCCAGCCCTGCTCATCTCGGCTGTCTTGCTAATTCGAGGAGCACAATGCGGGCCGTGGCTGCAAACAGACGGCTCCAGACTGGAGCACGGATGTGAAACAGCCTGATGTCTGCGCTGCCTTTACACGAGTGCTACCCAAACAGGATTCGGAGCCCTGGCTAGCATTAGCTTTGCTGCTGTTTTTGTTCTCACCGAGCGCAGCAGGCTGATCTCATCGTAGGACAGGAAGTTGAGGATGGTCTCGATGGCCACGATGGGCAGGCCCAGCAGGGGGTTGTTCTGGTGCTGCTGGTCCGATGGAGGGGGTGTATGTCTTAGTGACACGATATCTGAGTCCAAGGACCCAACACATCCATCAACTCTCTCTATCACGGCCGCCATCTTGCTTTGAGACAGAGGAGCCGGAAATGACGTTTCAATAGGAAGCTCGTGCCATTTTTTCTTCAAAGATGGAAAAACGGACTCTGCTGTTAACAGCCAGCCGGACAGTGCGGTCCACAGTCATTTGAAACCACCATGAGCTGCAGCTCTCACATACATACATTAAATGCTGATGTGATCCTGTGTGATGAAGACAGCAGCCACACTTTGTTCATCAGAAAGTTGGTGCAGGTGAGCCAGGGCCCACACCTCACAATGTTTACTCTCTCGTGGTCTTTTCCACTGGTGTCAGAGTGGGATGGGGATGCAGTTTCACTAGGTGAGCTCTCCGCTAAATAGCCGCTGCCAGGGCTCGACTGGGACAAAAAATGGGCCCAGGCATTTTGAGCAGTTAATGCTCTACCTGGCAAAACGTTGCTAGACCCGCCCCTGCAGTTACCAGCTGTCAGCTACTTAGAAAACGATCCTGGTGTTATTTGTCTCTCAGAAACAGTTCATAACTTGCCTTCAACTCATTCATGTCACCTAAAAGGTAAACCTGTTTCTCCATCACCTGTTCAGCTCTGATGATTCAGTAAGGACATCTCCTGGTTTCATCCGAGTGGTGTCCAAAAAACGACGTGGGCTTCATAGATAATTGG
>NW_005187657.1:0-1727 GCF_000239375.1 Pundamilia nyererei | reverse complement strand
GCATTTTATCAAATGTGCCCTTTTGGTTCTGGATGGAGCAGTGGATCTTTTCCAGACTGAGGCACGACATGAGATCAGCAAGCCACCGAACATGGAGGGGCGGGGCAGCGGCCTTCCACCTCATCAAAATTGTACGCCTAGCCAGGAGGGAACCAAAAGACAGCACCCTACGCTTTGCTCTGGGAATATACTTATAATCCTCTCCCGTTGTACCAAAGACAGCAAGTAGGGGGTTGAGAGCTAGTTTCAGGGCGGTAGCCTTGTTCAAAGTGCAGAAAACCTCCTCCCCAAAATTTGCCAGGACAGGGCGGGTCCAAAACATGTGGGTTAGATTGGCATCATGAGACCCGCACCTGTTACAGCAAGGGTCTAAACTGAGATAAAGCTTAGCTAATTTGGATTTAGATAAGTGGGCCCTGTGGACTACTTTGAATTGTAACAGGGAATGACGGGCGCAGAGTGATGTAGAATTTACCAGAGAAAGGACTGAGTCCTAGACGTCATCTGACATAGATATACCCAACTCCTTCTCCCATGTGGACTTGAAGCCTACAACGGGAGCTGGGGTTACACTGCAGTTTATTATAAATGCCTGATAGTTGGAAATTAAGGAGCTCGTCCAGTAAGTTAGCAGCTGGAGCTTCTGGAAAATTGGACAGGTGGGATTGCAAAAAATGTCTGAGTTGTAAATACCTAAAAAAGTGAGTTTTGGGATACTGTATTTTTTTGACAGCTGATCAAATGATACTAGTTTATTGTGTACAAAGAGATCTTTAAAGCAAATAATACCTGCTCTAGACCAGACCTGGAACAAGTTGTCCAAGGTTGGGGAGAGGAATAGGTGGTTTGAAAGGATGGGGCTTTGAAGTGAAAAATTATTAAGATTGAAATGTCTCCTGAACTGCGCCCACACCCTGAGGGAGTGCCGAATTATCGGATTAGATGTAAAGTTGTCAATGGATAAAGGAAGAGAAGAACCCAGAAAGAAGGCAAGAGAAATACCCTGCGTTGAGTCTAATTCCATTGCCAGCCAGCTGGTGGGTCCCACACCCTCCCCAGACTTTAACCACTAGGTCAGGGACCGAATATTGGCAGCCCAATAGTAAAAGCGGAAGTTGGTGAGTGCCAGACCCCCTTCAATCTTAGGTTTCTGTAAATGCACCTTAGCTACCCGTTTACCCTTCCAAATATAAGAGGAGATTATAGAGTCTAGAGTTGTAAAGAAAGACTTGGAGATGAAGACTGGTAAAGATTGAAATAAGTATAAGAATTTAGGAAAGATGTTCATTTAAATTGAATGAATTGACTTTGTGTTCAGTTTGACCTATTTGTAGACCCTGAACAAGTTTACTGCTTCGAAAAAGCATTGCTAAGGGTTCAATAGCTAGATCAAATAACAACGGGCTAAGGGGGCAACCCTGACGTGTGCCTCGTTTAAGTTGGAATGGTTTTGATTTCTGGCTATTGGTGCAAACAGACACAACAGGGGAGAAGTATAGGTACTTGATCCATGAGATGAAATTGGGACCGGACCCAAATCTCTCCAGCACAGCAAATAAATAGTTCCATTCGACACGGTCAAATGCTTTTTAAGATAAGATAAGATAAGATAACTCTTTATTGTCATTGCACAGTCATACATAGTACAGTAGTACAATGAAATTGGAAAAACTGTCCTACGTCGGCACTACATATAACACAACACGACACGATATGACACATCACAA
>NW_005187656.1:799107-800406 GCF_000239375.1 Pundamilia nyererei | reverse complement strand
TTTTTTTTTAAACCTCAAAATAACAACTAAACCTCACGTCTCTGTTCTCACTGTTACACTGACAGGTTATTGATGGAAATATAATTACATTTAATCACGTCACATGTGTACTTTGTAAAAGACTAAACAATAAAAAGAGAAAAAGCAGCAAAAAAGAAAACAGATTCCAAGAAACATTCAATATGATGTCAGTGCATCGATTCTTCACTAGAGGGCTCTGCTTTGTTGGAAAGTTTTATACAGTCAAGTCCATAATTATTCATACCCCTGGCAAATTTTGACTTAAAGTCACTTTTATTCAACCAGCAAGTTTTTGTTTTTTTTTAAAGTGGAAATGACACAGGTCTCTCCCAAAAGATAATAAGACGATGTACAAGAGGCGATATGTCTGTGAAGGTTCTTAGTCATCCAGGTCATCGTAGTCCTGGATGACTAAGAAGGCGCTTGGAAAGAAAAGCATCTGGACTTCTTTAAGTTGCTTGAAGACTTTTCACCTCTCATCCATTAAGCTTCTTCAGTTCTAGGGTCAAACAGTGGAGAGTCCCAGATTTAAGCCCTGTGGGAGTGACCCCCCAAGAGGGACATTGGACCCCATAATGATCCTCTACCTAATCACATGAGCCAAGGTGTGAAAATGGGTGTAGGTCACAATCAGCCAAGGTTTTGGGTGAGCTCATTGTGAAACCTTTCTTTTTTCTTTTTTTTTTTAAATTACTTTATTTAAATATCAAAATACACAATTACAAATACACATAATACAAGCACCATGCACATATTATTCACATCTTGTTTTACATTTTACAATAATAAAAGCTCCCACGGCAACTCGTTACCTAGTTTCATATCTCTCGTTTTCCTTCTTCTCAGCTCAGTTACAATGTTTTTACATACTACGAAACTACTTATCATTTTTTGTTCTATAACCCCTTTAGCCATTGTTTTCCATATGTGTACATTTATAATGCATATCACCAACCAAAACAATCTTCTTTTATTTTCACTCATCTTTTCTTTAAACAAACCGTATCTTACTGATTTTGTATTATTTTCAATATTAAAACCTAGTTTATCCATCCTCCTTCTTATTTCAACCGTCCTGTAACACGATATCAATAGATGATCAAGACTTTTGTCTTCATCACAATTCTCCATGGGACATTTCTTTGTAGTAACGAAGCAACTCCACAGAACCAGTGTTGCCAACTCCTCAGTAAGGAAAATCGCTGTTGGTTGTCCTAAAAGTCGCTAGAAGTCACTAAATGACGTCATCGCCTAATTTGCATAATTGGTCATGCTAAT
>NW_005187656.1:793856-797451 GCF_000239375.1 Pundamilia nyererei | reverse complement strand
TTTAACTGAGTGATCTCACATTCTACCTCCTCTTTAGTAATATTTCCTAAAAGTGAGGTATATTGGATGGAGTCCAGAGGCTCTATTTTACTTAACAGGTATTTTGCTGCACATCTTGTGATTTCCTGAGGTCAGATGTGGGTGTTGGAGAAACTCCAAGCCTTGAGTGCCAGTGTCCTGCAGGTTTTAGATGTGTCCTTGATCCAACACAGAGTCAAATGGCTAAATGACCTTCTCTAGAGACCTGTAATGAACTAATAATTTGATTCAGGTGTGTTGAACCAGAGTGATGTCTAAAGCCTGCAGGGCAGGTATTGAGGCCTCGAGTTTCCCCACCCCTGATCTACATTATGCAGCTTTATCATAACAGATAATAATATAATGTTTGTGAGTCACTACAATCAGAGTATGGTTCTCTTGTAGTTTTCCTCTGAGGCTCTTGCTTTGAGAAACTAAAGCTTCTATGATCTTCTATTTTCTATAACAGGCAACTCAGTGCCTTTAATACTGCCATTCATCATGTTCACTTCAATTCAAATTAAATTCAATAAAACTTTATTGATCCTGAAGGTTGACCCCGAAAGAAATTGGGTTAAGGCTGCCGACCTTTGCCATCGCCATCTTACCCTTCCGACCATACATGCATTAGACAAACGTCACATGGGGAAGACAGGTCAGAGAGGTATAACAATGGAAAAAGCACAACAAGAGGAAAGACGAGGAGAAAAAAGAACTCCCCCCAGACTGAGCTCCCAGAGGGAGATCAGTTTGAGAACAAACAAAGAAAACACCTCAGCAAATAGCGCATGAATCATCACATCTCACTACATAGAAGACATAAGCTTCGAAGACGTTTGGAGGGGGTGGGGGGGTAAGTGTAGGTCTGTTTTGTTGTTCCAGTCAGCTTCGACCTTGGCAGGCCTTCAGCTGGGACCAGTGGGATAGCCGCATGAGTGAAGATGGTGAATGTTTAGGTTTAGTGCGAACAACTGCATCCAATTTTAGAGATGGTCTAATGTCCATCACCCGTCACCAATTCTCTCAATTCCCGTTGTTCTTCTCCAAGATCTCATCCATATTGCATTCAAAATACAGTCTGAGTACTCACAGCCCTGCCAATCGTCTATCATGTCGGCAAACCTTATGGGATTTTGAACAGCTGTAGCCGCTTCTTGTTCTTTGATAAGCCAGGTCAGAGCCAGCTCCAATCAGCCAGAACTCTGTTATCTTGGTTCCGAATTGGTAGATGTTGTTCAATGTCCTCCATCGAGAGTGTCACCAGACACACGATGCAACCGACCATCGAGTATCCAGCAGGAAATGTCTCCGAAGGACAATCAGGCTCTCCCAAGCCCAGGAAGATGTCAATTCTGTTACGGGACCAGTTAATCAAATCCATAATTCGTTAGATTTTAGAGAAGAGGACTGAGAAACTCTTTGAGGTTAGAAAGCGAGACTATAAAAAAGACATGAGAAGCCAAGCAGGAAAGATAAGCGAGAGGGAGAAGGAGAAAAATGCGACCGCCTCCGTCAAGAGCAAAGAGAGAGAAAGTCTGCTCATAATGTTGCCATTGCATTTACTGTTATTATTGAGTATGAATTAAATGTTGGGACTTATCAGCTCTTTATATTGAAACACTCTCGCTCTCAGGCTCTGTTACACACCAATTAACGGGAAGCCTCAAAACCAGTGTTTTATCTATAGTGGAAGTTTTGTTTTGAAACCAAAACCAAATTTAAGACATCCATAAACCAGACTAGTGGCCTATTAAATGTTTAAATCTAGGTTGGCTTTATAGCTGAAAATAAAGTCATTAAGTTTGGCCACATTTTCCATCTACATCCCCTTATTCCTCCCAATGACCATGATCATGACTGTCATTCATTCTCAACATTCAGCATAACACACTGACATAGCATCATCTCTGTTATAGTGCATACACTCTTCACTATTACAGTCTTTTCAGAGAGCTACGCTTCCACTACTGTGAATATATTCATAGCCCTCTGTAGATCATCTGAATATATGTAGCACATCTGTATATGTGTAGCACATCTGTATATATGTAGCACATCTGTTTATATTTAGTACAACTGTATGCTATACAGATGTATTCATATGTACAGATCTGTAAATGTGAATACATCTGTATATCTGTAAATTGGCTATAGTTCATCTGTATATTTGGTTTCTCTGTACATAATCTGTTCATAACTCTTCCACCATGTCAGAAGAAAATTGTACATAGTGTGTTCAGCTACATGAAATGTGTTTTTTATTGATCACTAAGCAATCCACATGTCTACGTGACTTTTTACATGAACTCTTGTGTGATAAACTTATTTAGCATCTAACAGCTTCCTCTTTTCTAAGAATATACAGACTTAGAAAAGGGGAACCTGAGCTCTAAGTTCTTGGAATAACTTTGTTACCTTTGTACACACACAAGCTTGTATAAATAAAGAACGCAGACAGTGACAGAGCGCGAGTCCGTGAGTGCCTCTTGCGAGTACGAGCGCTCTGTGACCGCCCTCGCGAGTAAAGACAACTGCAGTGTTTGTGTTTTCTAACTCAGGCGTCACAGCTGAAGAACTGTGGGGTGATTCTTAGAAATCCCCTGTCACACCATTTATACTACCCTTATCTGTATATATCAGCATATACGTACATTTGCCCGTAGTACATCTGTATATTTGATCTCTACTTTACTTATCTGTATATAATTGCTCTCATTGCTCTTGCACTTCTGATTAGATGCAAGCTGTATTTCGTTACCGTGTATTCATACATGTGTAATGACTATAAAGTTTAATCGTAATCCTATATCTTAGAGGAAAGTACATTGTACTCAACAATATTTATCCAACTTCTTAATTTACAAGTATGTGTAAGCTTTGCAGGTTTTTCTACTGCTTTTAGTTTGATATAGAATTATTTTTCATGCACATATAATTCATATACATGATTAATTGAACTGTAGACTGAACTATCCAACAGCATACATGTAGAGTTGTTAAAGATAGCAAAACCTTATACACCTACAGCTAGAAAATGCTACTTAGGCTAAAAGTAAAGACGGGTGAGGCTGTTTTAAAGTAACAATAACTGAAATCTGAAGACAGCCCATCATTTTTGTTTTATGCTTTCTGTTGTTATACCATGAAGTTAAAATACTTTGGTCATTTAAAAAAATGGATCTAGGAAGAGAAGTGAGACAGTGTAATGTGGTTTAGTTTACCGCATAAAAATTTAATTCTATTTTTGTAACTTACTTTTAAATCCTTAAATACTTTTAAACTTTCTTGATGCATTCTCAATCATCCAGGAAAGTAAATCTCCAAAAGTTGATTCTGTTCATCTGGACGTAGTGTTTTTTTGGGAGAAACATTTCGTCAATCATCCAAGTGACTTCTTCAGTCTCAGCTGACTGCAGGTTTTCCCAAATCTTATAAACAGTACATTTGCATAATGACTGAAACCAGCCCACTGAAGGAACAATGGGTGTTCCCTCTAAGCTGTGCGCGTGCGCAATTGCTGACAGCCTTATGTGCTGACACCGGTGTTTTAGCTGATGTGGAGTGAAGCCACGTTAAT
>NW_005187656.1:775526-777370 GCF_000239375.1 Pundamilia nyererei | reverse complement strand
AAGAGCTCTCTGGTGGGTCTGCCCGCCTCCTTCTCCAGAGCGATCAGCATCTGGATCAGCACCAGGCCTTTAATACCGCCACCATCAAGACACAGCAGACTGTCCATCCTGTCGGATGGCCAAGACCAATATGATGAATTTTATCCAGCCAATCACTTGCATATCCAACTTTTTAGATCCTCTGGAACAGAGCAGAATCCTCGAAACAGAGTTTACTGAAAAGAGTCATGTGACCAGCAAAACCAAACATCACAACACACAGAACAGCAAAATAAAGCAAAGCAAAGTAAACCTGGAGAGAAAGAACTTAAACGCATGCAGGTCAAAGCCCACAAATGGTAAAGAAATCATGGAGGGCAGAGGCTTCAGTGCATACTGAACAATGGCATTACTACACTGTGAAACCTATTATTGTGCAGCACAGAACAGCAGAAGTGCCGTAAGACTGGATTCTTTCTAAAAGTGAGCTGTGGGTGTATCAGTTATACACTTTACAATAATATGAATTATTAATATTACATTTGTATTAAAGTGGTTTTAGAAACACTTTCATGGTGAGTTTATGGCCACAGTCACACTGTCAGTGTGCATGTGTATCTCAATCTGAACACAATATGATTATTTTATAAATGATGGTCCCACTTAGAGTTAAACAGACAGTATAGATAAAGCAGAGTATGATTTAGGATGAAGTATGAGGAATATCACATCCACCTGTTACCGTCACATCCACTTTGAAAAGACGACACATAGTTACTGTGCTGTAGGTAAATATGTGTCTTTGTTACAGCACAGTAACTATACAGAACTATGATAACTGTAGGTAAAGTCACAACGGCCATGTCTGTCTTATATATTCAGTGTTTGCCTACAACCTTCTGTGTGTGCTTTGATTATGGGTAAGTAGTGGCAATAAAGGCGCGTGATATGTTATACTCACTTTCTCGTTTCCATTTGGGGGCCGTCTATTTCAGATATGCCTCTGCTCATTGCACCCACTGCAGCCCCCACATACAAGATGTCCTCAAATCCTAAAAGCCAATCACAACAGCTGTTGGTACAGGGGCAGAACATGACATCACATTTGTGCATAAACTAAACTAAACTAGGAAAAAACAGGGTCACCAGGATTTTGTGGAGGAAGCATTTACTGGTGGTGTCACTACTGTAAAAACCATCACCACACACACTCTGCCACAGTCTGCTGCTTTTGGGAAGTGTTGAGGAGCTCATCACACCATGCAGCTCACCTTTTACAGAAAATTTTAATTCTACTGGGTCCTAATTTTTTCACAGCTCATTACCTGCCTTTTAAAAAGATTTAAGAGTAGTCTTTGAAGACTGTGTTTGTATCATTTAACCCCTTAACTGATCCCCTATCATATTATATACATGTGGTTTTTATGAGTTTTTGAGATTTTTACATTACAGTCATTTTTATTCTCCCCAAAGAACCCCTAAAAAAATTGTGCATTACATTTTTAAGGATGAAATTGCAAATAACGCACAATGTAACAAATATGATACAATTAAAAATCAACTATTCTAATTTACATATTTTTTTAATTTGTCAGAAGGCTCAATAAACACTCCATTAAAAACATTTCTGGCAATTATTTTATGGTTCAGGCTTAAAGGGTTAAATGTCTTTTTTGGGGGGGGCCACCGTAGCTCAGGGGGTTGGGAAGCGTATCTGTAACCAGAAGGTCGCCGGTTCGATCCCCGGGCTCTCTGTCCTGGTCGTTGTGTCCTTGGGCAAGACACTTTACCCTACCGCCTACTGGTGTTGGCCAGAGGGGCCGATGGTGCGATATGGCAGCCTCGCTTCTGTCAGTCTGCCCCAG
>NW_005187656.1:740449-774291 GCF_000239375.1 Pundamilia nyererei | reverse complement strand
TATGTAAATAACAAAATAACTTTATAACTTAAAGCAAAATTGGAAAACGTAAAGTCCGAAACAAGTCTTTATATTAAAGGCCATCAGTCAAACAATACTGTTTGGTCTAAACAGAGCGCGTTGTGTGTGACGTCTTCTTTTGCGCATGCGGGCCGCAAAAGAAACTAGAGCGCATTTGCTGTCGCATTGTATTTGTAGTGTGAACAAGCAGACAAAAAAATCGGATTTGATCAAAAAATCGGAATTGAGCTTTAAGACCTGCAGTGTGAACGTAGCCTTAGAGTTAGTGAGTTTATTTGTATGCTCTTTTCCATTTTCTGCTTCTGTGGACCAAAATCTAACCTAATCTAATCGGATATTTCACTAAAAGGCAGTGAAGCCAAGATGCTGCAATACTGCATACTGCAAAAAAAAAGCATGATCACAAAGTTTAGCTGACCATAAGCAATAACTAATATTTTTTCATTGCTTCATAGTGATAAAGCAATATATCTGTAACAGGAAGTGTTATCATATCATATAATATTAATACATAATGGGATAAAGTGGCAGATTATAAAACCCTTAATTACAGCTCCAACACAACATGCAGACTAATATCATCCACAGTGGACACATGCTTTCAAATCAGACTACATGAGATCAAACAGGGTTGTTAGGTCAGGCACATTAACTCCTAATTTCACTGTTAACACCACCAGTCCAAGCTCAGACTTCTATGTTCTTTATATGTTTAAATGTTTCGCTTTTAACCCCCCATCTCACTCTCTCTCTCTCATTACCTTTGCTGGTGCGTGCAGCGATGAGTCCAGGTGTCTCGCCCAAATCATTGTGAATCTCCACATCTGCACCAAACACTATTAGAGCTTTGATCAACTCTATGTGGTCCATCTGAGCAGTCACAACAAATGAGAAGAGGTTTTTTTTAAGGATATGGAACAAAGGATAAAACAAAAAAATACAACCTCAATTCCAAACAAATTGGGATGCTGGGTAAGAAGTAAATAAAAACAGAATTTCTGAGTTTCTCAGAGGTGAAGATGGCCAGAAGTTCCCTAATATGGAAAAAATGTGTTTATAGAGGAAATCACTGATTGGGCAGAAGAAGACTTCCAGAAGTTTTTGTTGAAACTATTACATCTGGAAAGGTTCCACGAATGCTGGAAGGTGCTAGCAGGTTTTAGAGCAACATACGCTTCCCTTCAACAAGGCAATACTAAATACTGCAATTATTACAACAGCATGACTTTGTAGGAGAAGAGTCCGCTGAGCTGGCCTGCCTGCAGTCTGCAGGACTGTTGAGCAGCTAGAATCCTAAATCAGACAACAGTTAGACGTCCAGCAACTGGTCTCCTGAGTTTTACGTACTGCTGTCAAAACAAGAGGGGCTGCTACTCAGTGATGTCGCAACAGTTTTTAAGATGTGTTGCTGCCATTAAATTCAAAATAAGCAAATGTTTTTCTTAAGCTGGCACATTTTCACAGTTTAAACATTTAAAACAAAATTTGTCTCACTGTTCTATTTTGAGTAAAATATGATTATTAGATTTGCGAATCATTACATTGTGTAGTTAGTTACATTTCACACAGCATTGAAGGTTTTTTGCAGTTGTATTTGAACAATCAGTACTTGTTGCAATAGCTTAGCTGGGTTTGTACCCCCATTGTGAAAAACCTCAGTTATGCAGCTCACATTAAAATAATACATATTTTTTAAAATGGAAACACTGTGGCAATTCAGACAGCATTTCTCTAACCATACATTTATGCAGTGCTTTATGCTATATGCACTATTAACCTCACATGGCCAATTTACAATCACCAACTAAGCTACAATGCACATCTTTGGTCTGTGGGAGGAAAGCACAGGGAGAATATGTAAGCTCCAGATACAAAGCACCAGCCTGCCAGGACATTTGAACCAGGAATCGTCTTGCTGTGAGGCGGCAGTGCTAACCATGTGCCCACAAACAAACATTTGATGTTGAATAAGAACTCGTCAAAACAGACTGGAAAGAGATTTTGCAGTGTGAACACGCTGGCTGTAACACAGAGCATGACCTCAGTTTTCTTTATGAGTGTTGCAATCTGATTTCAAAGGTGCTGCGTTCTACAACTCCCGTAATCTCACAATGTCTTGCAAAGTAACCTTTCTCTTTTCTCCTCATGAACATTTTGCAGATCGTATACACACCTTCATGGCTAAGTGCAGAGCTGTGTTTCCATCCTGGCCCCTCAGGTTGGCATTCGCTCCGTGGGTGAGCAACACCATAGCCGCCTCAAAGCGACCCTTCTTGGTCAAAATGTGCAGAGCGCTCTCTCCGGTCTTACTGAGGTAGTTCACTTCACAGCCACACTCTAACAGCATGCGACACATCTATCACCCAGACATGAAGACAGAAAGAAACATGAAGTCAAGTCTCTAGCTCCGTGTTAATCCCTCGCAGATGTGCTGATTTGAGAGACCAGAGGACGCACAGCCATCACTGGCAGGCGGCTAGATTTACTCAGGATTAAACTCAGTGTGAATTTCTCAGGATGTTTGCAAGAGTAATGCCAAAACTAAACAAACCATTATGAATTTTTACACAGCACACGACGTAGTGTTTCTAACCTCAGCAGTTTTAGCCCAGTGGAGAGGCGTCCCTCCATACAAAGAGTCCTCTGCCTGGAGCTGGTTTGGATCTGCTTTGAGGATCTCCTCCACACAACTAACAGATGAACACGAAATTAAAACAATATTAAATATGTACTACATTCTTTATTATAGTGTAGAGAAGTCACACATTACAGACAGACAGACAACTTCTAGAGAACCGGTAAAAAAGGAGAACCAGAGAAGCTGTTCCCATTTTCAGTGTTCTTTAGTATCGTACAGACGCACAATCAGCCAATTCTGCTCATCTATAGACACAAAAATAACTCATTGTTCCTCCCACTCACCCCTTCTCGCTGTATTTCATGGCGCTGTGGATGGGGTAACCTGTACCGCCAATGATGTCACACTTGGCCCCACCTCCTAACAGGGCCTTGACAGCCTCCACTCGGCCTGTACGGCAGGCCACATGGAGCGGCGTCTCTCCGTTCTTGTTGAGTTCGTCCACACCAGAGCATAACCGCGAGCAAAGGACCTGGATGATGAGAGAAAGGTGAGAACGAAAACAGCAGGAAAAGTGGAGAGAGGGAGAAATCATTTTAATGTGCACTTTAGAGGGTCTGAGGTCTGACTCTACCATCTTGCTTTAGCTGAGGCTCACCTGGATGATTACCGCAGAATCCTGCTTGGCAGCGTAGTGGATCGGTGTCTCTCCGTTTTGGTCTTTGATGTCGGTGCGAGCTTTGCTTTCTTCCAAAAGCTCCTTCACACATGTGGCGTCAGCTCGCCCACATGCCAGATGCAGCGGCGTCTGGCCTGATGCGTCCCGAGCATTGATCTGACTGGAGATGCAAAGATTTTGAGCTGATGTTGTGGGAGCTCTGCACCATGAAGCACCACAGAGGCTTTCTGTGTGCTTTAGTCAACAAACTTTCCTAAGATTCTTTTTATTTCCTAAATTCTTCAGCTATATGTTTTCAAGTCATATCAGTAAAGCATGAGAGCTGGGGAGAGGGGGGGTTGTTGTTTTGTTTTTTAAGCAGACTTCTGTTATTATTGCTTTGGTCAAGGAAGGACTGCCTTTTCCTGTTTTTCCTCAGCAACTCGTTTCACTTCGGATTTCCTTATTATGTTATTCTCGTGTCCAGACCGTGTCCGTCCATTCTCTCTGCCGCTTATCCTTTTCAGGGTCGCAGGGGCGCTGGAGCCTATCCCAGTCTGTCACAGGGCTAACACAGACACACTGACAACCATTCGCACTCACATTCACACCTACTCTCCAGATCGTGTCTTTTAAGTTAAACTTCCCAGCAACGCTACTTGTAGAGGATGGTTTTCAGGCTGAATCAGAGACTTTTTTTGTGAAACTGTTAGAACTAAATATCCACTAATAGACTAACTGAATCAAGTAGCTTTCAATTTTACCTCAAAATTACTCAAAAGTCACATTTTCTATTAATAAGACAGAAACTTTTGCCAATAAGGGAGCAATTTAAAAAATGCACAAGAAAATGAGTGAAAAAATAAATTACTTGTATCTAATGAGCTATAAGCTTCGATAATACCATAAGTGCTTTGAGGCAACATTTCTATAAACCAATTAAATAATCAATACCATCTGTTGCACTGGATTCATTTAGCTGGCACAGACTTCCTGACTAATGAGTTACATCTCTCTTCATTCGGCATTATTCATCCACCCATCCATCAATACCATAAATACGAAGATGCAACTGTGAGACGTACTGCTGTCTGATATTTCACTCACTAAAAGGCCAATAAATACAAAATAATCACAGAAACCCAAAAAAGAATATCAATTTGGCTTATCTTACCTCTGCACATAGTTATGTTTGAGACACTCTCTCAGGCCTGTTTCAACAGCAATGTGGGCAGAGCTCCAGTCTGGGTGAGCACGGATGCAGTCCACGATTGGCTGTGTCGACTCACACTTCAGAAGAAGCGTTTCATAGAAAGGTCGAAGTTTGAGGGCGTACTGTGGGAACCAGTTCATGGCATCTTCCTCTGACACCACCTGAAACAGCCTGCAGGCAATGCAATGATTACAAGAAGAGGAAATGTGGATAGCTTACCAAAAATTCTGCTAATGTGGTACCACTGAACTAATAGATGAAGAATAAATAATAATATTTCTCCTCTGCTAAGAAAAACAATTCAAAAAGCTTCAAGCATTAGTGTTTAAGACGTTCATTCCTTTTATTTCTTTGCTGCTTTAGCTTCCAAAAGTTCCTTTTAATGTTTTTTTACATACTATACATAAATAATATTTTACGTTTGCTTTCAACATATCCACAATCAATCCTTTGCTTGTGTCTCAAACCATCTCAAACCTCACCTCTAGTTTCTCTCCAAACCACTCAACCTTAGCTGTCTCTCTGATACACTCATCTCTAATCCTGTCCCTCCTGGTTACTCCCAACAAGGATCTGGTTTGCGCTAGTAAACTAATAATATTTGACATGTCTGGTATCAGCTGAGGCCAATGCTAAGACCTTCTTTCTATCTTTCTTCAAACCTGCCTTTCAGATCTGTAGCCAAGCAGCAACATCCCGAGCTGAAAAGTTATGCCAGCGCAGATCTGCCAAACTCTGCAGCTCCCGGAGTGGCAATATGAGGCCAACTCCAAAAGCAGGTCAACTCCCTTATAAGCTCATGGACAACTTTAACAGCAGAAAGAAATAAACATGTTTACAGCTGGGTACATCAAATGCTTTGGTTTCTATGACTAATCCTTTTCACGACAACTGTTCAAGTTAAAGTGAAGACTTGTTAAGGGTTAAAGTTAGGGGTAAGGCTACCCTGATTGTCAATTGTGACAACACAGGAGATCTCCTCACCTCTGCTCATAGGAATAACAAACCTGGACCTCTCAGCTTGTTTGTGTTCTTTGATACTTTAGGGGCATTTGTAATGGAATTACCTGACAGGACCTATATGCTTTTTGTAGTGGTAACAGATTGTCCAGATAATCCCGACTGATAGTCTCCACTTTCATTTTTATGACTGAAGTTGTAACATTTTACTTGAAATGTTACTTAGCACTAAATAGCAAATATACATGTACTTTACAGATGCAACTTCCCAAGCAAGATTGCTAGTACTACTTTATAATTTAGTACTCCCTCCTTGTGTCTAGATAAGGTCAACTCTGGTGCACAAAAACCAACAACATGCCTCCCAAAATGCTAACAGTGAAGGCTGAAAACAGGGTTTTGCAAAAAAAATGGATGATGTCATAGTTACTAGCATATCACATATCACATATCACACACATATCTACAAAGCTTTATAGCTGATAAAATAAAAGGCATAGCCTTAGCTGCCTGTTTGAGTAATGGTGATGTAGGCTAAACCAGTAAACCAGTAAGATGACACAGGATGAAATGAGCAACTATGCTAATAAAAGCAACTAAAAGTGCAAAAGAAATGTTTTTGCAGCTGACACTGAACTTTCACACCCATGTCAGAGTCTGCAGAACACACAGAACAGTGTATCTACGTGATCAACACAGACCTCAAAGCCACATTCGGTGTCTCTGGGCAGAGAAGGAGACAGTCCCATGACTGACTGTACTTGTACAGAACTATGCGACCCTCCTCTTTTAATTTCACTTTCCCTCCTCCTCCATAGTCAGACAGCGGCACTTCTCGGACCCGGTAAGGGTTGGTGAAGAGGGTTGACACAGAGGAGACTGTGTCCAGCAGCCGCCCTAGGAACTGCATCGTTACCTGGGAAGACAAAAGGGAGGCTGAAACAAACTACAGCAGCCTGTAGTATTGCTGTCAACATTAATGAATGATTTATTCCACCCCAGGAGCGCATGTTACCACTGAACAGGAGCGACATGTGCAATATCTAAGAGATACATACATATAATACTTATTGTTTCTATTTTGTGGAAATACAAGTGAAGTAGCTTGCGGGTATAAATAAGCGCTATATTACAGTTATTATTAGGAACTGAGTGAAGGTTAGCCCACTCACCACTTCCTCTGACACTCCAACACCTGCTTTGTCGATATGAACACTGAGTATAAAAGAGGCTAGTTCTCGTTTGAATTATAAAGAAGTGGCTCCATTCATGCTGCTCATTCACGAGTTTCAGCTTATCTACAATCAGCCAGACAAACTACCAAGGCTAAAAAGCCGCAGACGGCGAACACTGAGCGAAACACCCTAATCGTTCATGGGTTTTTTTAATCGCAAACTCATTTAGAGCACACAGAGTACAGTTAGTGGGCTACTTGTGAAGTGCGGCTAATCGCATTAAGCAGTAAATACGCAGCCTGCTGCTGTCTGCTTACCTGCTAGCTGCTCTCTGTGCCGACTACCTGACTTCTGACACATACATCAACAACCGCCGCCCTGCAACCAACCCTGCAAAAGAATTTGATCGACGTGTGTTTAACCAATCACAGCTTAAGAACGTGAAGGAGCTTGGCAGAAAAGGCGGGGCAAAAATAAAGTCACACCAACAACGACACGACTTTTGACCGACCAATCAACGACATGTGAGGATTTCAACAGTATTATATAATTGACTTCAGGCACGTGAAGTAATTGTTTGCTTTAGAAATAAAAAAGCTAATTGTTTAAATTTAAATTGTGTTTCCACACAACTCTGGTCTGTCGAATTAATTCGATTAAAATACATTTTCTTCCTATTTTATTCCCCTTTTTCAATTTTTACCAGTCTTTATCCCTAAGTCCTTCTTTACAACCCTTGATTCTAGAATTTCCTCCTACGTTTGGAGGGTAAAAGACCTCAAGTAGCTAATATGCATTTACAGAAACCTAGGACTGAAGGGAGCCTGGCACTCCCTAGCTTCCGCGTTTGCTATTGGGCTGCCAATATTTGCTCCATGGCCTACTGGTTAAAATCTGGGAAGGTTGTGGGCCACACCACTTGGCTAGCAATGGAGTTTGACTCAACTCAGGGTATGTCTCTTGCCTCCTTTCTGGGTTCTTCTCTACCTTTGTCAATTGACAACTTCACATTCAGCACTTCCTCCGGGTGTGGGCTCAGTTCAGGATACAGTTCAATCTCAAGAATTTCTCACTTCAAAGTCCTATCTTATTAAATCACCTATTATTCCCTTAAGCTTTGGACAACTTGTTTTGGGTCTGGTTTAGAGCAGGTATTATTTACTTTAAAGATATCTTTATACACAACTAGACTAGCATTATTTGATCAGCTGTCAGCAAAATACACTCTTCCCAAAACTCACTTTTTTAGATATTTACAGCTCAACATTTTTTGCAATCCAACCTCTCCAGTTTTCCAGAAGCTCCAGCTACTAACTTACTGGACAAGCTCCTTAGTTTGCAACTATCAGGCAAAGGTATAATCTCCCGCATCTATAGCAAACTGTGCAGGATAACTTCAGCTCCCTTTGAAGGCCTCAAATCCACATGGGGGAAGGAGTTGGGTATATCTATGTCAGATGACGTTTGGGATTCAGTCCTCACTCTGGTAAATTCTATGTCACTCTGCACCCGCCACTCCCTATTACAATTCAAAGTAGTTCATAGGGCCCACTTGTCTAAATACAAATCAGCTAAGATTTATCCTGGCTCTATCCCTCGCTGTAACAGCTGCGGGTCTGATGATGCCAATCTAACCCACATGCTTTGCTTTGGACCTGCCCTTACTTGGTAAATTTTTGGGAGGCGGTTTTCTACACTCTGAACAAGGCTACTGACCTGAAACTGGCTCTCAACCCCCTACTTGCTCTCTTTGGTACAGTGGGTGAGGATGATAAGTATATCACTGGGGCAAAACGTTGGGTGCTGTCCTTTGACTAACAGAATTGCTCATCCCACAGAGGTCTGATGACCTACCACTCTATAGGTTTTACTGTGTTAATGTAAATGTGAAGCTCAGCTAACTTCTGTGCGGTTTGCAAAGATAGGTTTTCTTGGAATCAATCGCTCCTCCGTTTTTCCGTTTTGTTCCAACGTGAGAAGTTCTGTTTTGTATTCAGTGTAACCAGTTTTTATGTTTCCCTTGGGTTTTTTTTTTCTTTTTCGTTAACTGTATCCACAATTGCTCAATAAAAATATTTTGAGTAAAAAATTTTGTTTCCATTTTGTTCATTTTTCTCAACAAGGCTCCCTTAAAAGCAAGACGACAGACTGATGTAAAGGAAAGTTTAGCTTGAACATAAGCTACCAAATAACAGTCATGTGGTATAAAACTGTTATTATTATTATCATTATTAAGCAGTTTTAGTTGTCAGCAAGTCCTTGGTTCAAACGCTATTGTAAAACATACCCCACAAGAAGCTTAAGAGTACCATGACTGTGTCATAAAATGTGAACCTCTCTTTGGCTTTGAGTAAGCTTCAAAACAGCATGTTTATCACACCAGTGACCTGTTCTTATTGTTTGTTTTTCCTTCCAGAAAAACCTGACATTCACACCAGCCTCCAGCATATATCGCCTTTGTTTTTGAATCCTCGTGACATTTTGGCTTTTGCCATCTTTGTTTTGTTTTGTTTTTTTCTATGAGAGACATGATCATGTTTGAAGAAGAGTTTAGAGTTTTCGATACTTACACTTAAACCGTGCTTATAACAGGGTGTACTTATCAGACGAGTTAAAGTGAAAGCCCTGAGTCTTTCAGTACAATAACAAGCTGAATGAATTGTGACAAAGTCAGCTTTGTCCCTCCCTTAACAACACTCCTTCAATTACACAATACTTAAAGCCTGAACACAAACCAGTCACATATACATTGCACACACAAAAAAAAAAAAAAGTTAAGAGAGCATGTGATTATCACATTATAACAGCAACTCAGTTAAGTTTCGGGGATATCAGTCAATCCTCTCAGGAATAACAAGCCATTGAGAGGCAACAACAAGGCATAGATCATTGCCCTCTCCTTATCTTCCCTGACTGATCTTTCTCTACTTTTGTTTTTTGTTAGTGTCCTTGTTACTGCTGGTAGAACAACGGCACATTCAGGTTGCACAGGTAGCGCAGCTCCCGTTTTAGGATGGCCTATCTATACGTGCCACTACAAGAAGGTTTGCTGGGTCTCCATAGTCTTAATAGTGTAGATGAGATCCCATTAGGCATGAGGAGAGCTGGATCAACCCACCAACAACACGGGTGTCTGCTCCTTTGCGCAAGGAGGAACAGGAAGAGTACTGCAAGAGTCTCTGGTGTGACACTCATGCATGTTTCCAAACTGTCAGATTTAGATTCCTTGAGGGTCTCACAAGGTCACAACATCCTTTAGTTTTGACCTTCCGGTTCTATATAAGCGGAGTTCAACAGATGGGTTGAGTCTCCTTATATTGTGCTCATTTACAAAGACTCATTCAGACTGATGGCAATATGTTGGCAATCTGTTTGCATTTATAACTTTGACAACAATCATTTGCAAGACTTCAGCAATCCCTCTTAGAGTGATTACAGTCAATCCAAGTCAGACTGCACTGTTTGCAGAGAGGTCGCCACCTATCAGGTGACCTGTGCAATCCTCTTGTGATCCAAAGTGGCCGTGAAAGTGTAAACTTGTCAAGCTATGGGCAACCAGGTAATCACCACAAGTTGCAATCAGTGCAGAATAGAAAATACAAAATAATACAATACAATCACCAATCATACAGTCTTTTTTTTTGTGTGTAGATTCAAGAATGTTGCTGTGCTGTTTTTACTTATGTGACTGAGCCATTAGTTTGCACTGAATTGGGATGAAGCTTTATCAAGCTAAGTGTGTCCAGTGTTGGATGAGTTTTCGGTTAAGCCCGTTTAATGTGAGTTTGCTCAGCTAATGCTGGATGGATGATGTTGGATGATATGAGCACTCTTGTTCCTAGCATTCAGCAACTTTTTAAGTGATTTAATAAAATATCAGTATGTTCTGAGCCTGTATCAAAACAATCTTGCCATGCAAAATAATGCCATACTATGCTGTATCGATTTCCCCCCCCCTACTACTAATAATTGTTTCATAAATAGCTTCTTGCCTTAAACCAGAGGGAATTTTTTAACTTGGAGGACTAATGTTTTGCATTCAAACCAAATGCCGAACCTTTATTTTATGTTTATGATTAAAACAATTAAATAAATAAATACATGTTTAACAAAGTAATGTAAATAAAATTTGTCAATTTCGTGGCATAGAAGGGAATTTTCGTGGCTTAGTGGGACGCTTGAAAAGAGCCATTGATTAAATTGTCCACTGGTTCAAATGTGTGACTGAATACTTGAATAAGGCAAATATTATTAAACCAGTTAACATTATGAAATGTAAATATAAATACAATGTAAAATTCCGATGACCTTCGGTGTTAAAACATTTGTATGGAGTCTAATTAGGTCTGTAATAATTTAATTAACGTTAATAACCTTTTCGTGTCTTTTGACGCTGATGTTTAAAGCTCAGAGCCGCGCGGGCTTTTTTTCTCCTCGGGTTTGGCACAACACCGGCGACCAGATAGGTCGCACCGCCGCTGCTGCTGCTGTGCTGTCTCCGTGTGTGTGCAGCCCTTCGCACGGTTTGGTCGATCCGTGCAGACAGCGGAGCTTGTCGTCTGGAGAGACGGACACCGAGACAGGTAGCTCAGTTCGGGTATGAAACATGGAGCTCTCGGCGGCGGGAGATCGCATTTTCGCCGCGGAAGCCATACTTAAACGCCGCGTCCGTAAGGTGAGCTACAGCCGCCACTGTCCCGCGTGTTTTGACTACGTGCAGATGTTCCCCGTCGGCAGCGCGGCACTGCTTTAGTCCATAGGCTCAGGGCTGTCATCTTACGCCTATGTAATACTGCAGAGGCCTTCATGCGTTTGCTTTTACTTTGCTAGTCCGAGCTAGATCAGAGCAGCGAGGCTTATGACTCGTGGCGCGGACATTGAGGCAGCGACAGGGCAATAAAAACAACACAAAGAACGGGGTGGCTGCAAAGACACGCTAGCCCCGCTGATGGTATTGTGGACTGTGCTGTGAAACTGAGAGGCCTGGTTTGCTTGCCAGCTAATGGTAGCTAAAGCTATACGGTCACAGTCAGCGGTTCATAGCCCAGTTTATGTGTAGCTGCCACATTAACGACAGCTTGACTTTGTTACTTTCTCGTGCGAGTTATGAAGGTGGTTGCAGAAGCACAAGTTCTCATACGCCGGTGATGGGAAAGGAGTCTTCAACCATAGCTGATTAAGGACTTTTGAGAGTTTCCAATGTGTTTTCAGTATTTTGCATGTAAGAGACTGTCCATTATGGCATGTTGCCTTCTGAAGTTGCCGGTATACAGAGTTAACCAGCAAGGCCCACCGTGCCTCCAAAGGCTTCAGAAGTCCCTGCTTGGAGTTTTTAGCGTATCCTTCTTGCTGTAAAACACTTGCAACACACGAACAAACGTAGATTTCACATAAACGATACCTAAACGTGAAATGTATTTGATCTTATTATAAAACATAGGAAGATTTAACCCTAGCGAAGACGTGAAAGAAATGAAGTCATCTTCTGTAACTTGGACTGAAATGTGCTAAAGTGCATTCAGTTGCATTGCAGATTTGGTGTTGCTGTGCATTAACAGCATGTGGAGTTTTGTTTCCATGTTGGTGTAAAGGCAAGAATATCCTATTTGTAATTAAAAGACTCAAAACCTGTGTTTGAATGTTGTTGTTTTTTCCTTTAAAAAAAATCTATTCTCATATGAACTGTTTTAGTAATTCTAACATTTGTCTTCTTCTTTCAGGGAAGGCTCGAATACCTGGTGAAATGGAAAGGATGGGCAATGAAGTGAGTGCCTTGAATCCACAATGTTAATGTGACACAAGCATTGGTTCGATTCAGCTGAAAAATGCACATTAACTGTGCTTTGGAGCAAAATGAATGCATGCGTTTTTCTTCATGTTGCTGCATTTGTGTTCAGGCACAGCACTTGGGAGCCGGAGGAGAACATCCTGGATGACAGGCTGATTTTGGGGTTTGAGCAAAAGTGAGTGTAGCTGCTTCATGAGGAGCCCTGCGTGTGCTTTGAGTAATCAGTTTGATTTTTATTTATGTATTTATTTTTTCTCTCTTGCTTGTTTTTATATTTTGGCTCCTATCTTGAAAAGTTTAAAGCATGTCTGCTCAGTCCCCCGGCCCCCATTTACCTTTTTATCATGTGTTCTTGTTTTAAATTACTTCCAGTGTCTCTTCCTCTAAGTGCTTGTGTTTACTCATACTTTCATCCCCCCGCATCCCCCTTTCCTGTCTTTACATTCCTCCTCTTTGCTGCCTAATTGAAAAAAAAATCTGCACCGAACTTCTTTTTGTCTGTTGCCAAGCTCTTTGAAATGCTCGTGCTGCTCATGGAAATGTTTAGAGTAAAGTTCAAGTATCAGAAAACTTTTAATGGGAGGCAGGGGATACAACAAATGACTGAAACGGTGTTTTCGCTACATGTCATTCCTCTCTTTGCTGGCTCTTACATTTCCTGTCCTTCTTCAACATTATCCCTGATGAAAATAAGAGCAAAGAATAAGGTTGTTTTTTTTTTAAAGGAAACCTAACTGTGTTCTGACATGGCTGCAGAGATGCTCTTTTTGCCCACGCTCACCCACAGCTTTCATGTCTGTCATCTCCTTTGAGTCATTCTATTTGCTCTCGTTCTCTTGTTCTTTTTATTGTGTGTGTCTTTTCATTTGTGGTCATTGCCATTCTAACTGTCACTACTTTTTTTTTCTTTTTTTAAGAGAGCGGGAAAGAGAGTTGCACGGGCCAAAGAAAAGGGGACCAAAACCCAAGAACCTTGTAATGAAGGTACAGTTTGTTTTTTTTTTATGCTCCTCCACAGGGAGGAGCTGCTGCATCTGAAATCATATTTAAAATTTTGACGAGTGGACTGGAAACTATGACTAGTTTGCATGAGTTAAATTTGCAGCTTTGTTGAAATCTGTACCTTTGTTCAGTTTGCATCACCACCCTGCAGGAAAGTGGAACATTCTGTTTGTGGTTTCTGCTGTTAAAGCTGAGAAAAAGGTCAACCTACTTGAACCTCAAACGGTGTCTGAAGTTTATTTAAATCTTCATACAGTGCATGCTTTGTCTTTGCAAAATGACATGAAAAGAAGCGTGTCCTGTGCTACATTTCACCTGAGGCACATACTGCAGCAACCTTTGGTCACAGAAAAACGCTTTCAGAAAGCCGTGTGAAAGGGGGGGGGGGGGGTCATTTATATCAACAACAATAAATGGAGTTACAAAGGAGACACGTCTGACTGAAGTTACATTCAGCACGGCTAAACGTTGTGGTGTTGGGTGCCTTAACTTCTCTTTGTAACTGCTGATTTTGTTAATTTTAATTCTTTTGATCTCAAATTAACTTTAGTCTAATATAAGCTAAATTAGCTGGAAAGTGTGCACTTTTGAGGCATTAGTTACAACGCTGTCATCCAAGAAGCATTTTAATGGCTGATATAAATCATTGTGACTCTAGTGTTGCCAAAAAAAAACTAACTTGAGTGAGTGCCCATGGTTACATAGTCTCAGCTCCACCCTCCAGAATTGTAGCTAGAATGAGCTGGAGGAGATCTGGTTCACACACTGCTGAAGAGCAGAGCAAGAGCTACCAGGGTTAGCTGCAGTCTGAGGTGCAGGAGTTGAGCCAGATGTTTTAGCCAAATGTTTAAAAGTGGCTGCTGTTGCTGTGTATCACTCAGTAAACGTGTTTAGAGGTTCAAAAAGCTCACTCTACAAAAATGGTTTCTTAAATGTGCTTTGTCTCGCAGGCTCGCGGTCAGAAAGGAGAGAGCGGCAGCCGAGCCTCAAACACCCGCCAGACCACTTTGCGTCCTACTTCGTCCACTTCTAACCGGGCAGCTTCCTCCTCCTCCTCTGCCTCAGCGCATCTTTTACCGTCGTCCTCCAGCTCGGCTGTCGCACCTTCCCCTAAACTTAACTCCCTTGCGGCCACACACAAACTGAAGAAAGACATTCACCGCTGCCACCGGATGTCCCGGCGCCCTCTGCCTCGCACAGACCCCATGGCGACCACCTTCTCCAACCCTGGTGGCTTCCCGTCCCGCATGCACGTTTCTCCCTTCTCTGAAACCGTCCGCATCCTTAACCGTAGGGTGAAACCCCGGGAAGTCAAGAGAGGCCGAATCATCCTCAATCTGAAGGTCATCGACAAAGCGGGCCGGGGTGGCACAGCGGCCGGGGGTCGGAATATTTCGGCAGGACGTCAGAACATCCCATCCCGCAATCGCATCATTGGGAAGAAGAGGGAAGCCCCATATAGACCTTTCCAGCCTCCTCTGAAGATGCTGGGGTTCCCGATGTACGGGAAGCCATTCGGGCTGCAGTGCGGAGGACCTGTGCCTTTTCACTCCCACCCAGGCTCATGCTCCAGCACAGGAGCTAGGGAAAGCCGCACCAGCCCTTCTCAGTTCCAGGCACCTCCGTCTCCTTCCAGCTCCAGTGGGTCTGAAGGAAAATCTCCCACCAATGCTACTGCTGCCCAGTCTCAGCCTTCCACTGGGGCCTCGCCGTCTAGCAAGGATCCCAAGTCCAGCAAACCTCACGCAGACACTCAGAAGAGCCAGAGCACCAAGTCCTCCACCCCTGCCGCGTCCTCAGATGCAAACCAGGCTGCATCATCATCATCCCCCTTCCTCCCCTCCTCTCCCTCTTCCTCCCTGGAAGACGAAGAGGACGAGGGCGCCCCGGACCGTACGGTGCCCTCAGAGGAAGGCAGGAAAAATCCTCGCCAGTGCAGGGCTAAACACCAGTTGCCCACCACGCTTCCCCTTGCTGCTCCCGGGGACCAAACCTCTGCCCCCACCGAACCTCCAAGGGTGCCCGCTGAGGGAGACCCCGACTGGCACCCTGAAATGGCTCCGAGCTGCAAGGATGTAGTGGTCACAGATGTGACCACCAACCTCGTCACCGTCACCATAAAAGAGTTCCCATCCCCTGCCTCCTGCCCCGCTTCACCTTCTGCTAGCCCCGAAAATGCCTCGTCCCCCCCTCCCACCGCCGCCTCCGACGACCCCTCCCCAGCGAAGCCATAGGAGGACGGACATTATGAAGTCAAATGCCATTGAAGAAAGGAAAAAAAAAGTGTCATGCCACTTCAACTCGCTTCTACCTTTACCTTGAAGGGTATGTCCATATTTGTGTAATGAGTAATGAAATATAACCCAACACCGCCCTGTCATTGAATAGTTTAAAAAAATTGACATATTTTTTTTAGAAGAATTATATAAATTTGAGATGGGGCAGCTAATACGCCCTTCTTGGCATTTCGGTTGCCATATTTTGTCCACTTGCACAACACTGACTGTTTGGCTTGGATGGAAATGGTGGTAATTCTTTCACTTGCTTCATGCTGAGTTTATCTTGTTTGGTACAATGTAACATTGTCCTGAAAGTGGAACCGTCGCCCGTTTAGTGTGCAGGTTGAACTTTTAGAAGGCATACTCGGCCTGTGTGGAAGAAACTTAATATTTAGATGCAAGCTCTGCTCTGGAGGCTGTTGTCAGCAGCCTGCAGGTGTCCTGACCTGTTAGTCTCGTTGGAAGTTCAACTCAGTGAACTTAACACAGCTGGATTTGGATATTGCATCGATGCAATAGCGAGGTAAATGCACTTGACTGCATCATTTAAAAACCAACCTATTCTGTGTGGTTTATCAGTTTTTCCAAAGCCTTCTCCTCTTGCTCTCTTGAATGCACATGCATATAAGTATTTATATGCACGCACAACCATAAAGGCTGATAAAGAATATGAAATTCAGTAATTTTTTTTTTTAAGTTATTGCTGCCATTTGCAGTCTCTTACATATTTGCCTTGTTTTTCACTCTGATCTCACCACCTACTTCGACTCCATAACGTCCACCAAGACCCTAAACTGGTCTGCAGTGAATTTGAACAGTTTCTCTGTATGCCGTAATCGCTAAAATTAACTTCTTAAACTGTCCAGGTCTAGAAGGTCCATGAGCTGAACACAGTTCAGACTGAAGCCGTCGACAAAATGCAGCTAAAAATAGAAGTTGACTCGGCGACAGGTGTTTCAAATCTGTGGAACATGAATCCAGGCAGCTGTGGCTTGTACAATGTAGCGACTGTTAAGTTTTGTCTATTTATCTTCCACTTTTGACTGGTTAAAAGCTGTTTCCCATGCTTTTCGTCCTGTGGATGTTGCCAGTTTGTCCTTTTATGCTTCGTAACTGTTCTTTATTAGTATGTGCTCTGGTAGTAACGTCAATAGAAGTGCTTTATTCTTGCTACCCATAGGGCATGCGTGTGTCTTTCCACTGATGCAGAGCCGGTGCGAAGCCACTTCCAACTTGGGTGCCTTACGACGAAAAGCCTACATTTCCGCAGATTCATAACCGAACATTACATGGGGTTATGTAGCAAAGGCTGGGGTCATTTACACGGGATGGAGAATCTGTATTTGGTGAATTTCTTGAGAGACAACGGTGGTTACAACTTTTGGCGCAGTCAGTTTTGTGAAGCTGCTGAATGTCGGCTGTTTGGAACCAGCATTGATATTTTCTTGTAGTGGAAATGCATGAAACTGGTTCTACAGGGGGCACCTGCACTACTGTAGTGGAAAAGGGTTCATCTAGGCCTATAGCCATCAGACTCTAGTCATCATGATGAGAAGTAAGACAACTTTGCCTCTTGCTCCTGTTGTACCAAGATTTGTTTTGCTATAACTGAGGCCCAACATGTCTTTTAAGTCCTGGCTTTAGACTTAGTTGAGCTTATTGTCAGCTTAATGTAAACAGTGCTCTTGGACACATGTAGAGGAACAGTGAGGACCAAGGATACCTCGATGTTCCAGTCTAAACAGGACACTGCGTTTTTACTTCCTAAATGAAGCGCCGTTTAGCCTGTTTCCTGTCTTGTTGCTTTTACCCGTTTATGAAGGATAAAACCTTTGGACCGCTGTTTAATAACTGGAGAGGATGCTGGCACAGTTGTCTTCCCCTTTTCAGACACATCAGACAGGCTGTCTTTCAGTAGGATCACAGTACAGCTGGTGTGTCGGGGAGCTGGATGGTTAGAAAACCTGCTTGATCTCTAACGGTTTGATCCAGCGCCCTTGTGTTCTTGGCTGTAAACCTTTTGCCGTGTACGTTAACCGGAGGTTGTTTCCAGCTAAATCCCTCAAGCTCGAAATTGATCAAAGTTTCTGACCTTACCTTCAAACGCGTCAGCCGTACTTTAAAGAAACCTTTACAGACCCCTTCATACACAGATTCTTTTTTCCTCCTGCTCTTTCTAGGCCTTCCCAGACTCTTCGGCTCTCAACTCCGCTCTATCTACAGTATGTGTTAGAATATATTAAAAGCTTCCGCATGCGTTGCCTTAGAGCTCACCGTCGGCTGCACTCGAGGCAACTGTAACCTCATCACACTTGGCTCTTATCAAAGAGAACGGCTGAAAACGTCATTAAATCTCGACTTTAGCTCGGTGACTTTAAGGGTCGCAGACTGTAATAAGTTTTTAAGTTTTCTGTTGTCTTCTTTTCCAGAAGTTGCGAGTACCGCTTTTTGCGTGTCTTTTAACAGGCGAAGGCGACGTTCCTGTCATATACTGAATGGTTCTAGTTGTTGTCAGTGCTGTTTCAGTACTCTCTCTCATAGGTTACACTTGGAAGGATTTATTCCAAAATGACACATCCATTAATATGAAGAAAAGAAGAAAAACAGTCTGTAGTTCAAATTCGAATCGATGTCTGTTGATAATAACACTACTTAAATCCTTATTTGACACAGTAAAAGCAGAGTGGTCCTATTTTTTTTCTAGAATTATTTTCTTCTCAAATGGATATATTGTAATTTGGAATAGATTTTCTCATCTACTCTATAATATGTTTAAGTGGTGGATAGAAGTGACTCTTGCAGTTGGTAGATTTGTAAGGTATTAGACTGCTAAGTGATGTTTTTTTTTTTTTAATTTTGTTTTAAATTTTTTGCTTATTCTTTGTCATACGGAGTAGCACAACTCGATTTAGTGGCCTCTTTCAACCAAATAGGGCTCTTGATTTTTATAATTTCCGATTTTTAAAGCTTTTCTTTCCCCCCCTTTAAATAGTTTTCTATGTGATCTAAGTGCTAGATTCATGTTGGCACTAATTAGAAGAAAAAGAAGGATCCTTGTTTAAACGTATGAAATGTGATGCTTAACGAAATGGAAACGAGCATTATTTTGTTGTTTGTACTGTAATTAAGTACTTTTTTTGAAATATGCATAACATTGTCAATGTGATGATGTTTATTTGAATGCCATTATCTTTTGGCTTTTTTAGTAGTCTAAGATGGGTTTGATCAGAAGGACTCACTGATTTTTACATGTCAATACTGCAGTTTCGTCTGGTTTTATGCTAATATGAATTATGTACATTGTATTGATGCTAAAGAGGAGGAGTTGGAGGCTGACATTGTAATGTATCTGAACTTCAGAAGCATGTTTTACAAACCCTTATTGTACAGATTATGTATTCAGTGTCACGTTACCTGTTACTGTTGTTGCTTTCTGTGTGTTTCTCGTACAAAGCTTTTAATTAAAAGCTCTCTAAAAAAAACTTCCTTTTGGCTGTTGTCATATTTTAGTGTGATTTAACATAAGAGGCAGACTGTAGAATTAACAGCTGTAGTTTTTCGTTTTACTTTGTGCCCGAAGTGGTGCTGACAGCAGAGTTAGGCTCATCAATTCAACTTCAACGCTTAAAATCAACTCCAGATCTGCCCAACTTATGAAACCTCACCTGACCCGGGCTACAGCCGTCTGTTAAATAGATTTCACAGGACTCTGAATTCCTCTGAAAAATTAAGTGTACCTTTACTGCTTTCACAGGAAATAAGAACAAAAGTAGCAGCTGGCCGCTGCTAATCAGACGCGCAATTCCTTCAATTCATTATCAAGTGTGAGCACCTTTAGACTTTTTTTTTTTTTAACAGTTTGCTGCTCTGGAGTGTTCTGGTGTGTGTTAACAAAGTGCTAAATCTTCCTAGGAGTGTATGGCTTAGTAAATTCACCCTAACGTCAGACTGAAAGGGCCAAAAACTTGGCCCTAACTGTATCAGAAAAGAGGTGGAGAGGGAAATCAAGTCAAGTGGTTTTATTGTCATTTCAACCATATACGGTGGTACAGTACACAGTGAAATGAGACTGTGTTCCTCCAGGATCATGGTGCTACATGTAACAGAAAATCAACACAGGACTACATAAAGTGCACATGTGCAAAACTTGCAAAAACAGTACAACCCTAGGCAGAACAGAAAGATGAAAGACACAAGGCAGTGCAACAGAAAAGTGCAACAATGACAAAGGATTGTGCAGAAAGCACTTGAGTTAATGGAATGTTTAAAGGTGTGTGTGTTGTATGTATATGACGCTGTGCAGGAAATGTTTGACTGCCAGAGCTTCATATCAGGTAATCTCTCCATATCCGCCACCCTATTTGTCATGTTTGTTCATATTCACATGGCAGAGTGTACAGGGAACGTCTACGAAGTACAACACAAACAAAAATATAATACATATATAAATGTTCTCAGACAGTGTCACCGATATGTAACGGGCCTCTCACAGCCGGCTGCACATAGAGACCAGTTCTGTTATTGGAAAACGAATCATTTAAAAATATATATATATATATGAAAGTTAGTTTGTGTTTTTACCACAGAAATATAAAGCATGAAAAGGCTTCCAGTTACTGGATGGTACGTACTGACACTACTTAAAAACACTGATAAGTTCTTACTCTGATACGGCGGAAATGGCTAATAATAATAATCCTGCTTGGACCATCTGGAAAAAAAGACCAATTTCACTTGAGCACTATTGCCAGAGTCCACTGTGAGGCGCTGTTGAGCTGCTCATTTTCTTTCAGAGTAATGGAGCAGCAGCATCTGTGTTCTCAGATGGATTGTGAGAGTTGGGGGTCATATTAAGGTCATCACGCCTGTGTATTCATCTTTGTGTGTTTTGATGTGGAGATGAATACGTCGAGTTCAAACAGCTTCATCCTTTTCCACAGGCAGTATTTCATTTTATTCTTCTACCCTTCAGACTGTGGGACGTATAACAGAAAGACACATGTAGTCTCCTTTCACTCCTTCCCCGTGCTGCCTTTGGTTCTCTGTCTGTTTCCTTCCTGGCCCGATACCACAGGCACTTACTGTATGAGCCAGATGGAGCTAAAACAGACCCAGAGTTTGATACGAGTGGCCAACATCTGTGTGTTTGTGTTTGTGTGTGTGTATATAACATACACATGTGCATTAGTGAGTGCAAGCTCAGTCACCTCTGGAGATTAAGCCACAATCTGGGTTACTGGTCATTAGACTGAAGCCCATCTGCATTTGGTGTTTGAGCTTCTGATGGTTATAGATACATATTCCGTATTTTTCATGTGATTTCATTCATTTCATTCTGCAGGAGTTTGACTTGAGGGTAAAAACTAACACAGCAGTGTAGTTCCACAGTATTCCTTATATCCTGTTAAATAGAAATTTTAAACTGTGTGTGTCCTTGCAAAATAGGTACTAAAAGTGGATGTTTTCTCTTTGCTTCATAAATATTCCAGCCTGTTCACAGCGAAAAGCCTGGGTCAAGTTGATTGCAATGTTCCACACTGAAAAAAAGACTCCTAACAAGGTTAAGCTGCATCGAGAAGTTTTTTTAAAAAACACTCTCAAACATAAGCCCTGCAAAATCAATGGGTGACACCTCACCTCCTGTATTATGGAGCAAGCACACAAGAAGAAGAGGCAGAGATGCCTTCGTTGGCTCTGCAGACTGGAAGGAAAGCAGTCGGAGGACGTGTTTACATTCGCTTCCCAACCGTACACAGACGGCAGTGCTGGTTTTACTTAGCCGGTCTGTCGCTATACACTGAACAGATAGGTAAGACGTTTTGAACAAACGGTGAATTCTAATGACTTTGACAAACACAAAGTGCCACCAGCTGCTCCAGGTTTTCACTTATGCCATTCATGGATGGGCTCAAAATCTGACACAACCAGCCCTGAGACGATAAATCTCACTTTAGATCTTCTAGCGTTGACAGCTGCACTTTTTAATTTGACTGGCTGCCTGGAGTGGTGTTGACAATAGAGACGTCAGACGAGGAGCGCAGAGGGAAATGTTTGGCTGCCGGAGCTGCGGATCTGGTTTCATATTCTAAATCATCTGTTCATCTGATATCCATATGAAAATATTGTTTGCTGCAATTTCAACCTTGTTGGTTGGAAACCATGTTTTGGCTGCTGTGAATCTAGCCAGTGCACTGCTGCTCACTGCCTGAATGCTATCATCATTGTACCCGACTGGGTGGGACACATGGGGCTGCTTTCACAGTCTTTCTCCAGACATCAATTAAATCCTTAAAAAAAGTCACTTGTGTTCATCAAACAGAGTGTGAGTGTGTGTTTTTTAACCCACTCTGTAAAATAGCTTAGATTTAACTCCACACCTTTAATTCATTTGCTATGCACAGCTATACGAAAATGCAAAACCCTATTTCCTCAGCCACTTACTCTTGGGTGGAGGCTGTACCTCAAGAGGTTCATCTGCTAATGAGTGGAGGGTTGGTGGTTCGATACTAAGCTATTTGAACTCTTGTGTATGGGGCTGCATAGCTGTGGACCAGTCAGGGTGCCTGTGCTGACTTCTGTCCACTCCTGAAAGCACCAACAATGAACATGTGAGCATCAGAACTGGACCACAGAGCAGTGGACGAAAGTGGCTGCTCTATATGAATCACGTTTTCTTTTACATCACATAGGTGGGGCTCTGTGTGCATTGCTTACTTGGTGAACAACTAGCACCAGGATGCACTATGGGAAGAAGGCAAGCAGGCATTATTACTTTGTTGCATATCACATACACCCTTTCATGCCTGTGGCTTCTAAGGTTTTGATGGGCCTCCAAATTCTCCAGATCTTAGTCCAGTCGAGCTTCAGTGGGATGTGCTGGGCAAGTCAGATTCATAGAGGCCTCACCTGGCAGCTTACAGGATCTGTTGCTAACATTTTGATATCCCATTACACCTTCAGTGGAGTCCATGCATTGAAAGGTCGGGGCTGTTTCGGCAGCAAAAGGGGGACCTACACATTATTAGGCAATTAGGCATTAGCTAATGAAAACTGTCACTGTGAATCGAGAGGTCCAGGCTGACGCTTATATTAACAGCTGTGAGAGAAATATCTATTGGAAAGTGTGTTACAGACATCAACAGCCGCTAAGAATGAAATAGAAATGAAGTAATGAACAAGTCCCTGAACCTGTTGAACATATCCATCAACCTTAATTTTTTTGGTTAACGCTAATAAAACCTACTCGCCTCCTACACTATCACAGCAAATACAGTAAACACTGCTGCAGTAACGATGTAGCAATCCAAGGGTGTCAAAAGCTGCTGTTCCGTGAGAAGCTGCTGGTGATTCACGCAGAGATACACAAATTCTCCTTTAGCTACAGCGGCGCTGGATGTGACAAAGATAGCCCTGCTGACATTAACCCGATAATTCGTGACACCAACAGCAAAGAACACCTTGGTGTCAAACGTCAGCGTTTGACCTGCCTTAAAATGAGAACACTGAAGTCCAGGGTTGTCAAACTCATTCATGGTCCACCTACAGCACAAACAGGCCTTTGATCTCAGATGGACTGAAATAAAAGTGCTGCATAACAAGAAAAAGAATACAAGTTGTTTCCATTCCTTTGAGTGTAAGTAAGTACAGGCTCATTCTGAAATTAAACGTTGAATAAAACATGTATTTTTAAAAGACGTGATGAGCATCCAGAGCTTGCTTGAGAAAAATAAGTGCACTTTCAACAATATGTCTCAGTTTTTCAACATTCAGCTGGTCGACTTCTGTTGTAAGTCAGGGGAAGACGTAAGCACGATGATGTCTGTGTGAGTAAGAAGGCTATAAAACTGCAGATGATTCAGACCTCACAACACAATGGCTGCTGCTGTAAAACACAGTGAAAAGTTTCTGCTTCATTCTCTGCAATCCAAGCAGCGGGCCACGGGTGGATATGGCAAGTATGTGTTTGTGAGATATCTCTGGAAAGTGTAAGCTAGGTGAAAGGTGTGTCATGGGAAGTGACCTCACTGATTTTAGTTGTTTCATTACAAAGCAAGAATCACATATTAATAGCTTTATTTTCCCTTCTCAACAGTGACATCAGATCTTTTCACAGTGGTAGATTACATGTCTTTCTTTTTCTTTAAATTTAAATATGCATATTTAATTGGATTGCTGTGCAGAGAAAACTTTATAAAAGTCTTTCCTCCATCCAGCGGAGAGGATTTGTTTGCTGAACAGAGCCACAGAGGACAGAGGGTCAGGGTTGGATCATTCCTGTTGGCGTTAGTGCTGCATTAGTCGGGACTGCCTCTTGAGGAAAACATGTTCTTCCTCCTACTCAGTATAAAAACCCTGGTGTTAAAGGTCCCACGTCTCTGTTTTTCCTTTCTTCTTCTCCTCTACACTATCCAGCCTTTCCACTTCTGCTGCAGCTCGTCTTACGTGCGATTTCTTACATCAGATGTCGCATGTAAATAAACTCAGGCTGTACACATGGTTGTGAAAGAAAAAGCGCACTGCACACTGGGATTTTGCATCCCTTATCAATGCAGTTTGGATTCTGTACATCGGTTTTTATGTTAAGTTTTAAAAATGTGTCCACCCCCCCTACCCCCCCCCTTTCCTTCCTTTTATCTTCCAAGCCTCCAGAACAGGATGTGCGCTCAGGCAGCGGAGTCACACGCTGATCCATCATCGCCTTGTTTGCTCGGCTGCTGCTGGAGGTTCACCTAGGCTCTGACCCGCGCATGCCCACAGCCTCGCTCCTCCTCTCCGAGAGATCCCCATAGTAACGCGCGGAGGAGAGCAGCTTAGCAACACGGAGACTGGAGAGGGAGCATCTCTGCTCCAGACAGCGCGGTGCCGTCAACATTAGGTACACACAGAGGGTGGTGAGGAAACAACAGCAGCAGAGCCCCGGATCTACCCGCTCCTACAGTAAGTGTCACATTCCGCCTGAAAGATCTGGCGACTTTATTTGACACGTCAGGCTGAGATTATATTGAGGCGGGCTGCAGTCTTCCTACATGCTGTTCTGAGCTCCAGCCTCCAAAGCCCAGACAAGTCTTTGTTTTTGTTTTATTTTTTTAATTATTTTTTAAAGGATTTTTATTTGTATTTGTTTTTTATTGCAGGCTCGTGTGTGTGTCACCTTGTGTCTGAACTCCTGATCTACATCACTGTTCTTCACGGTCACCATGAAGTTCGCAGTGGTGCTCGTGGGAGCGGGCACTCTGGCCTTCCTCGGTGCGGTCATCTGCATCATTGCCAGCGTTTATCCGCGCAAACGCGCCGCTCTCGTCAGCGATAACGGAACCCTGACGTCGGAGTCGCTGCTCCAGCCTCTGGAGCCGGGGTCGGTGGCTCACGCCGGGCCGCTGGGCGCTCTGCACGGCGCGGAGTCGTACGATGGTGGAAACGGACTCGGCGGCATCGGCGTGGAGGTTCCCACTCTGAACGAGCTCAACCTTGGGGAGGAGACTGGTGGAGGGCCGGCGAAGCAGTTCAGCTTCAGCCGACTCATCTGCACTCCTGTGCCGGTGGGAGAGTGCAAGACTAAAGACCTGAGGCAGCGGAGGGACCACCAGCAGCAGCAGGCGGACGATCCGCTCTACGGCAGAGGGGATGAAGACATGCGGACCACCGCGGAGGAACTCCGGCAGATGGTCCTGCAGCAGAACGACCAGATCCTCATGGACCAGAGGACCATAAGGGAGCTGACCGGGAAGCTCAGCGAGTGCGAGAGCGGCCTGGAGGACGAGCGGAGCATCCCGGAGCGCAGCATCGGGGTCTGGAGCGGGAACCGCCGCGTCATGGCCGGGGATGATGTGACCTCATCCGCCGCGGCACAGCTGCAGACGGCGCGGGCCGTGGAGGAGCTGGCCCGGGCAATCATGGAGCTGAAGGATCGCATTGAGAAACTGGAGGTAAACACAGGGATGCTGAGTGCGGGCTTGTCGCTGATTAACCTCCTGTCTGAGTTTTGTTTGACAGCGGGAGATTTGGAGAGGCACCAGAATGATGCATTAGCAGATGAGTCAGTGCCATTCAGTCTAAATTAGGCTCATTTCAAGATCTATCCTAATTTTAGTTTGATATCCACTGTGGTGGTTTAGGACTAACCATTAGAATTGACTTATGATTCAGATTAAAGTGCCACAGCTCTGCTGGTTCTCTGAGCCTGAAGAGGGGCTCTGGTCTTTATCTCTCTCCACCTCTTTTCATTCTCCCCTCCCTCTTTTATCTTCTGCTCCTCTTTCCTCTGACAAGTAGCCTAACTCGTGACACAGATACCCCTGATCTCTTGCGCAAGCTCCACACGGACCCATGGGAAATCTTTCCACCTGCTGGCCCTCATGCTCCTCCGCATCCCCCCACCCTGCTGCCTCATACCCTGTACCACCGCATCTCCCACAGCAGGATGGAGACATAAATAAAACATGAAGCTGGCTGGACAGGAAGGAGGGAGGTGGAGTAGGGGGGTCAGATTTTATGTGTGTGTGTGTGTGCAAAGATTGAGACACACACCCACACACAAACACTGCTGCATCACTGCTGGTGCTCTCCAAGCACAGTCAGTTACAAGGTTGTCTTCGTCAGTGAGAATTTATATCCTGGACGTCCACATCCAGTCCTGCCTCAGCAACTCTCTTGATATTATATATCGCCCCCGAAGCCGTCTCATCCACACTAACAGCTCTCTCTCTTTACAGCTCCTCCACCAACACCTTCTTTTTTCAACTTATGCTCTGCATAGGCTACTAATACTGCCAGTGCCCGGCTGCTACAAAAGCTCTCTCCATGGCGCTGCCTTATTAGTCGAGCCCCTTCCCTGCAGTTTCATTTCAGTTTTAAACCACCACTACATCTAACATCGATGGCAGCCATATTTAGAGGCAATAAAGACAGGACTGGGCTCTGCTCATTGCCATTATGTTAAATCTGTTCATGTATTTTTCACAAATATCCCCACAGTGAATAGGAACTGCACTGACAGCCTTTTTTAACAGCATTTTCCACTTTTAGCCAATATTCTCACCCTCAGCTCTCATAAAAAATAGTTAATTAATATTTATTGACATTGCTCAAGGCATCTCTACGCCCAACCTAAGGCGCAAATAAACAGCATTAAAAATTGAAAGTGATCAATACGATTAGAGGTCATTGACATCTGGACAACACGCTCTGAGGAGGACGGAGCTCAGAGTCCTTGTGCTTTTTTCATTTAATCTTGGGAAAGGACTCGTCTGCAAGGCTGGGTGTAATCCAAAGATTTAATTACAAAGTAAAGATTCAGATCTTGAGACATAGATCAGGGCAGATGTTTGGCAAAGGAGAAGTAAATGATTACATCATATTAAGCATACCGGTACGTGGAAAAAAATCAGCTCACAGGAAGCTTCGGTGATGCAAGATTAGTGCTAAAGATAAAGCTGCGACAAAGCCATAAAGAAATATGGTAAATTATAATTTACTCATCCCAAAAAGCAAATAAGCTGAGAATGATGTAGTTAAATATACAGCTTAATAAATTAAAATATCACAGTAAGCAGATGTCTCGGTAAGATAAAAAACTACATAAAAGAAAGGAGAACAATTAAATAGAAAACCAAGTATTAATCTAGATAAATACCATGTAAAAATATACACAAACATATAACATATAACAAACACAGGTTTGTTATAAAATGTTCAAATTTGTAGTCATTTACAATTACCAATGTAAATTTTCATGACAACAAATGAGTCATATCTAAATATATTATTTTTGGCACAAAGCCTACATGGTGAAAATATGTCTTTGCATGTAACAACACATATTCTGGGGTGGATATTTCCAGACATCATGGGTCAGGAAAGCCAGGAGTACAGCAACATCCAGGATAAATGGCTTACAAGGAGATGCCTCTGTGTCTAGACAGGCTGCATTCAGTGTCACTGTGTTGTTTGACAAGGATGTCTTTCAGTGCTTGAAATTCAAAAAAGTCATTTCCTTTTGACATTGAACAAAAAGCTCTAACATTACCATGCAGACTGACTCTTGGTTAGCAGCTGTGAAAATGCTGCCAAGATAAAAATGCTCGATGTTAAAGCGCAGAAAACATTTCTTTTAAGAAAAGGCTTCAGCCAGACTGATATAAGAGTAATACTGATATTTAGTGATTCAGAAATCCAATATATCAATCGATATTTCTTTTAAAAAACACAAATCATAAACAGATTTGCTTAAAATTTATTGTTTTCAGTTATTTATGACAGTGAACTTTAAAAATAATCTTTTTGTTATTTTAACAAGTTGTTCAAATCAGCTGGTTGATGAATTTTTGGTGTTCCAAACACTGGCTAACAAGGAAGTTGCAGAGTGCCCTCTGGTGGACAAACTATGTAACATCAACATTAGTAACAAGGTTGAAGGGTGTTTCTCCCACGTCTTTGTTGCTTTTTTACTTTTCATTTATCTTCAGCTGTAAAACCTATTTGCTGATATGTCAGTATCAGCAAATAGGTGAGTGATATCGGCTGATATGATATATAATTGGTTGTACTCTAGAAAAGTAATCATTAAAGGGCCACATGTAATAAGCCAAAACAGTTAAATAGTAGCGTGACTTTACTTTTGAACAGTGAACACAAAACACGGTTTGTCATCTACCATCCTTCTGCCACTCTCCAAACCTGACTCTAAAACTACACTAAGTGTATAAGTAAATATAGAAAGTGTTTCATGCTACTAATGTTTACAATCAGACATAAAATGCTACTTTAGCAAAGAGAAAAGTGAAACATATTCCTTTGTAGACTATCTCCAAATCACACGGTGGTTAGATCTGGGTGGGTTCAAATCCCACTACTTCATGGAGTTAAGTGGGTTCAAATATTCATAGAGGAACAAATTATGATTCATTTTATTATATTAGAAACACATCATTAAGTGTGGGTGTGCCTGGTTTCATTTGTGAATACACAGGTGACATATATATATATATATATATATTACTTCCAAACTGTCACTGGAACTGTAGCATTACTCACCTACTGAATCATTTTATGTCCTTGTCATAAATCTGCTGTTGTTAAATTTGTTCTCTACATGTGTCTAACCAGTAATAACTAGCATCAATGCTAACACAGACCTCGTGTTTCTTATTTCTCTCCTACAGGCAGAGATAGGCCCTGCTGCTTTGAACCTCACAGACACATCTGTGGGTGTAAATAGTGGCGGCAGCAGCAGCGGCAGCGGCAGCAGCACAGCTGGTAACACCGGCAAGGCTCCAGCTCCGCCTTCCAGCAGTACTTCCTCCCTATCTGCAGGGTCTGCCCCAGGGGGCCGCCGTCCTGCTTCCCCAGGCTCCTCTGCCTCCAGGCCTCCTGCTAAGGGTCCCCCTGGGCGTGGAAAGAGCACCTGGAGGGTGGAGGACCTGGAAGGGGAGCTGGAAAGGAAGATAAAGATGCTAGAGAAGGAGAGACAGGCCATGAGGAAGGAGACTCAGGGCCAGCATGAGAAGATCAACAAGGGCATCGACAACGTCAGCCACCGTGTCACCGAGCTGGAACACAGTGAGTATGGGGGTGGGAAGAAAGGAAAAAAAGAGGGGGCGAAATAAAGACATGACATTGTTGGCTAAATGAACGAAGGAAGGGACAGATTAACTGATGTAAAGGGTAGTAAGACAAGGGCAACATCAAGCTGAACGTAGATCAGAGCATTGCAAGAGAAGGCTGAAATGAAAGTTTAACGAGCTCTGCTGGTGAACTGGGTCATCTCAGCAGCAGAGAATATGCTTTAGATTAAAATTAGATGATTAATGAGTGCTTAAGAGTGGGGAAATGTCAAAGTGAGAGCTGAGAGCTAAAAATAAAAAATTAAATAAAGGAAGGAGAGAATAATATATCTGAAATCATCCGCTGCTTTTACCTGCTTTAATCTTCATCCTCACGGGGGACCTACGGGAAGGATTCTTGCTTTGCGGGTGTCAGGAACGAGGTCTGGATGTGTCACGTTGGTTTTGAAGGGCTTTATTTGCAGATTTTCTGAGCAGAAATAAGGTTACTGCAGGTGAAAGCTTCTCGAAAAAGGAGTATACGCTCTTTGATAATGGGAGAAGTGGACGCTCAGAGGTGAGATTGAGAGTTTGCGAGGTGCCAAGAGGAAGGTTAATAGGAAAAAGCACTGATTTATCCCCTTTTTTTTCACCACTCTGTCATTCTCCCAACCTCTCTGACCACCTCTACATCTTCTCAGCTTTAAGAGCTGCAGTGTGGCCTCGAGTTAGAGAGGGTGATCATTAACTGTAACATCTGAGCTCTTGCCAAGCGCTCTGCGCCCGAGTGTGGGCTTGAGCGCAAACTAGCAGAGACAAGTGAGAAGGGAAGCCTCAGTGTCCTTGTATGAATTAATGCAATCATCGCTCGCTGTTTTCTCTCTGGGTCTGCCTTACAGCGTCTAACTTCTTTCTCTTCATCTCCTTCATGTGTGTCTCCAAAGCGATGACGGAGCCACCGTTCCCTGACGGCTTTGTCATCTCCTTCCCTATGCGGACCAACTACATGTACGGCCTGGTCAGGAAAGAGATTACTGAGATGTATGCCTTCACTGCCTGCCTATGGCTCAAAGCCAAAGAGGGTGGCATTGGGACCCCCTTCTCCTACTCTGTGCCGGGGCAGCCCAATGAGCTGGTTCTGTTACAGGGAGTCCACAATCCCGTGGAGCTGCTTATCAACGACAAGGTAACGAGGGTTTCTCAGACCTACCTGTCTGTTGTACCTGTGCTAATATCTGGACGTTGGGACAAGTCAGAGCATTTTACATGGGAAAATTAATGGTTCTTGTCGGGAAAAGCATTAATATCTCATAACCTTTAAGGTTTCCTTGTAATTACTCAAGCACAGAAGCCTGGAAGGAAACTAATTACGATGTCTTACAGAACAGTAGAGTATAGTTGATGGCTTACTGTTATTAAAGTGAGCGATGTAAACATGTTCATTCTCACAGACTTATTGAATTTTACAAGAGTGATGGAAAAAGCAAACCTGAAAATGTCACAGCTGTGTGCTGTCGTTTGAGTAAACAGTACGTGAATCACCATCTACATTAAGTTTGGGTTTTGGTTCTCAGCCTCAGGTGTGCGCTGGTGTTGATCCCACTTCAGCCATCGATCACCCCCCCCCCAAAAAAAAAATATGTGTATTCCCACAATGCAGAAAACGTAAAACTAAAACAGACGGTGCACTTCAACAACACATTAAAAATTTACAAGTATAAACAAGATAGGAGGGAAAAAAGAGCATTAAAATCAGACTTTTTTGTGATTTATCATGGCCACAATTCAGTCGCAAACTGCAACATTACTTTGCCTAAAATTGTTCTTTGTCCAGAACAAATGCCTTGATTAAAGTCGATTAAAAGTAAGAAGAACCTGCCCTCTGTTTGTGTTTTTCTGCATTTATAGCGGCGGGATCCACAGCAAACATACATTATTGAGGAACAGTCAGTTCCACGCCAGTGTTTTCCTTTAATATTGCTCATATAGTTGCTGTATAGTTCCCGTGAGAGAGTGCAATGTAGTCGAGGTTTACCGTGGTGAAAGGTGTTCCAATTATAATGCGAGCTCAGTGTTTGCAAGTTTGAGAAATTCTAACTGCGGCCGCTGTTTCCTCTGGCCTGTAGGTGGCGCAGCTGCCCCTGTCCCTGCCACAGGATGAGTGGCAGCACATCTGTGTCAGCTGGACTCTCAGAGATGGGGTTTGGAAGGCCTACCAGGGTGGGAAGATGAAGGGACGAGGGGAGGGACTGGCGGCCTGGCACCCAATCAAACCTGGGGGAGTCCTCATTCTGGGACAGGAGCAGGTGAGACGGATGCATGGATGGATGGATGATTCATAGGTGAATGATCCATGGATAAACATACACAGAGAAACCAGGAGAGCTATTTTAAGGAACCACCATTAGTTTTCACACATGAAGAGGCAGAAACCTAATGGTGTTTTTCCTCACGCTTGGCTGCTTCATTAGCGAAACAACTACATTACAAAATGGTTACGAAATGCGACATTATCCCTCCCTGGTGTCAGAAGAACAACCCGAAGCTCATCCCGCAGCTCTTTTGTCCTTGCGTAAAAGACAAAAACACTGATGGAGCACGACGTAATTTGATGGATAGTTTCGAGAGGGAGCAAGTATTTCATTAATCTCCTCTGAGGATGGCTGATGGATTGCTGCTGGCTGAGATGTGTTGACTTGATTTTATCGAGAAAAATCCCAGGACACAAGAGGGAAATTAATACTTTTAATTGTATTTGTGCGAAATCAGGAAAAAATTTAATATTTTCCTGCAGAATAAACTTTATTTTAGCTCAGTGCCTTCACCAGTTACCTGATTTGACATTTAAAGCATAGTTTTGGTATTTATCCAAAGAAGTGGGTAATCGTTATTTACTTAATGTTAATTAAAAACTTTGTCAAGCAAACTGCTGCCAAACGATATTCCAATGGAAATTGTTCTTTTCCCCCCCACCACAAATAATAATGTAATAATGTTTAAAATGGCTGGTGTTGAAGTTCTGAATGTGCTATCTCTTCTACCCAAGGACACACTGGGTGGACGTTTTGATGCCTCCCAGGCTCTGGTCGGGGAGCTCTCTCAGTTTAACCTGTGGGACCGGGTGTTGAAGCCAGCCGAGGTGGCCGCCGTGGCCGACTGCAGCTCCTCGGCCCTGGGCAACATCGCGCCCTGGACCGACCACGACGTAGATGTCTACGGCGGCGCCACCAAGGAGTCCCTGGACCCGTGCCACGCCGCCCAGAGATCCAACCCCTCTGGCCCCAAACAGTGAAGAATGACTGGGAGAGGGCAGCCATGCTTGAGAGGTCAATTTAGGAGTGAATTGAAGAGTCTAAAGAGTTTTTATCCAAGTTGGAGCATCCAGTATAATTTGCTTGTTGGGGGTTGGTAAGCTTACTACCAGTGGACTATTAAATTGTCAAGCGTGGTGTATCTGTTCTGTTCTTTGTGTTGGTGTCCACGCTCATGTGTTTACTTCTGCAGTGAGATACAGTGAGTTTAGTCACAGAATCACCTTAGTGAAGGCTTGCATGGGTCAATCAACCTCTGGCGTGAACGTGTTTAAACGGAGACTCTGCATTGATAGAGTGGAATCTGTGGTTTAGATGGTAATCTCTTGGGCCAGTCAGCCATACGAGATTATTCCTGCAGGTTTCAGTGCAGTCATGGAAAGAACCTTTAACGATGCCACATCTAAGGGTTTCTCCATTGTTGTTTTTTTGCAACACAGTGACACAAAATTCCATCTTTTCTTCATCCCGTGTCCAGCTGGTTGTGTTATGATGCTACAGCTGATTTCTGACATGCTCTAGTGGTCATATCTATTTTTATTACTCAATGGGGAAACTGAGTTTGGTCCGTTTTTAACTGTATATGATCCTGTCGAGTAAAGTCTGTGTGCTTTTCGGTTTTTCTATATTGCATACCACGATTCGGTAAACCAGTGGACTTATAAATGTATAATGTGTAATGTACTTCTGCTAATGTTGCTCTGTATCAGTCTGCTCCTCCCCGCCCCATGCCTGCTGTAGCCTCTCGTGCATCTCACAGCCCAGCAAAGTGAAGTTGCAGCGTTTTTCTTTTCTTATTGTTTGCAGCTTAGATAAAAGAGCGCTCTCAGCAGACCCCTGAAATAAAACGTCATGTCTAACTAAGCACCACTAAGAGAACTGGTATTACGATATAACTGTGGTATCACTGAATGTAAATCAGATGAAATGTAAATGTTTTGTTTTGTTTTTTTGGTGAAAATTACAGTGTACGTATTCCACACTGCCCCACTCTACACATGTTTTTATTAAATCCTCACAGACTGAGGGGGAGGGCATGAGGTGGACTGATTCCATGATGGCCATTTTGTACTTAACAGCTGGCTCTGTGCAGAAAACACAACCTGAAGGGAAGACTGTGCTTCCACTGAGTGACAGTAAAGTCAAACTACTGGTCAAACTACTGCCACCTTTTAAGTAACCTGAAGAACTACAAGCCAAACAAATAGATAGTAAAATCATCAAGCCTTTAGATTACATTAGATTGTTGGCATTTTTTATTGATAGTTATGCACCATGGAAGCATTTGAGTCCCGTTTTTTACATTTAATGAAGGA